>NW_015531419.1:0-544 GCF_001515645.1 Sinocyclocheilus grahami
AAAAAAAAAAATCTAAATGTACAATTAAGAGCCGCTTAAAGATATCCACAGAAATAAAGACACATACTCACTCTTGAAAGGAAGGAATGACTTTGGCTTTCTAGCTGACGGTTCCTGAGCTTGACTGATCCATTAACCCTTTCATTCACATTTATGTTGTCAGTGCTGTTTTTGCATTGCGTACAACATGAAATAAACCCTCTAAAGCTCTGACACAGGATCATACGCTTTTTAAATAAAAGCATCTTTGGTCATTTTGAGAATAAAGTATTTCATAATAGCACATGCAGGGTTTATTTTAATGGACAACAGTGGATGGATAAATTGAATAAATTGGTACTTGGTAGTACATACTCCACTAAAGTAAACCCTGTAAAATGCAATTACAATTTTTAAAAACTAATACAAAAACGACTGTAATATCATAACACTACATTGCAGTCAGTATTGCACCCCAGGAAAAATACTTAAAAAAATACAAAAATGCATGTTTTAAATCAGTCGTATCTGTATAACCATTATTTTAAGCTTTTTTTTTTTTTTT
>NW_015531420.1:0-544 GCF_001515645.1 Sinocyclocheilus grahami
ACTTCATTGAAGCTGTATACAATCTTGTTTCATATGTATTTCATCTCCACTCATTTCCCATCAGCCTACATATATTACTATATGTATCACAGCAGAACTTTGAATCACATTAAAGTACAAGATTTGGGCTACATAAAACTCTGGGTATCTGCACAACCTCACAAAAGTTTCTGCATCAGGAAGATTATAATAATAAAGAGAATAATAGAAAGAGAAGAAATGCACTTTGTGGAAGTTTTACGGAAGCAAGTAAACGCAGAAAACGTACTGATCTAAGGCAGGACATTTCAAAATATGGAGCTCAGTGTTTTGGGCAGCAGAGTAAAATGGACTGGGTGAATACAGTCATGTCTTACAACACACAAACGTGGGAGATCAACAAGGAACTCTTTCCTCACTCTGCTGAGATACAGATACCATATAATCTGCAATATTTATACAGTGTAGCATCACTGACATGTCTGAAGGGATCCAAAAGTCTGTCTTGTCAAATCTGTCACTTAGCAATGCAGCTCAGAGGACAGTGTTTCATATATATATATAT
>NW_015531421.1:0-544 GCF_001515645.1 Sinocyclocheilus grahami
TGGGTGGGTTTAGGGTTCAGGGGGTGGAGACGGGTAGGTTTAGGGGAAAGAAAAAGTTCCTGGGACAAATTGTTCCAGGTAAATTTGGTGGAAAAGCGGCTTATGTATGTAATTGTGGGTTAAAATACCTAATCTGATGTTATCAACACTTCTACAGAAAATGGTTGAGTGTTTTGATGTATTTATGAACATCTCTGGGTTATCTGATGAGGTTCTGGGAGTGTTGCGCTACAGGAACTTTGGGGAAGATAAGGACAGGAAGTATCAAAACATACTGAAATGAATAAAAACAAGCTGAGTGACTATATTTTATTTCACCTAGTGCATACTTTGTTCATTTAGAAAATATGGACCACAACATGGCCCAAAATCACACTACTAAGTAACTGACCATCTAAATTTAAATGGAAACCAAAGCAAAATAAAAGGATTACATGCTTAACACAAAAATATGGAAATTGTAACTAAATAAAAGCATGAAAATAAAACAAGGAGATCAACAAAAGGTTAAAAAATTGATTAGGCTTACAAAATGACACTAGGA
>NW_015531422.1:0-544 GCF_001515645.1 Sinocyclocheilus grahami
CAGAGAGATGCCACTGTGTGGAGAATATGATGAGCTACTTATCCGTAGCCCTGGAGAGGGAGTAACCCTTTCCCAAACGAGTCTGCTGAGCTACGGGTATTTCAAGCTTGAGCCTTTTTTAATGAGTTCAAATAATGCACGAACTTCACACACTGGCTGTGCGAAACAGCATGCGATAAATCCAGTGAGTGACGTTACGTAATGCGGTCAGTCGTTTGCATATGGGGGACAATCTGGAGCGAACCAACAGGCTGCGAGCGGTTGCTAAGTTAGGCTTGCATTTGCTTGCTGATCATGCCACAACCACAGTGATCGTCCCTGCTACCCGTTGCTATGGAAACCACATCCCCCCCCAACCAACCCCCATCCCTCCCTGCTCATAAAAACCATGTGAATAGGATGCAATAGACCACCACTGGAAAAGCTCACCATGAGCGGAGGAGAATAACATGCACTTAGCCAATTTTTAGCTGTTTTTTTAACAGATTTTATTTATTATTAATAATAGTACTATTATAAAATATTATATATATATATATATATA
>NW_015531423.1:0-544 GCF_001515645.1 Sinocyclocheilus grahami
TGTTCAGTTCTCAGATATTTATCATCTATTGGCTATTTTTAAAATGTTATTTTTAATTAGGAAGTTCTGCAAATCATCAGTAAATACAGAAGAAAGTTAGCTAAGGTTGAGTTGTTTCCAGCAAAGCTGTGAAGCTGCAGCAGTGTTTAAAATGCTTCTCTGAAAGCAGACTCAGTGTTACCTCTGTTTCTGTGAGAGACTCATCTTTCCTCGCTCCTCTGACATACTGCAGCTAAACTGTCATCGATCAGCACTGGCTTGAGACAACAATCTGCTGTTCAGTGTGGGCTGGAGATCATGTTGTTCATGAGAGGAAGACATGTGTGGAGTTAGCAGCAACAGCAACAAGAAAATAACTAGTGGTGAATCTTTGAATTATTATGCAATCAATATACCAATAAAATATGCTACAAATATACTGCCATGTCACGATCTCTTCAGATTACTCACAACACACCTCTTTATTTACATGCACATTATTGAAGAAGTTTAAAAGAACATTAGTTTAGCTCGTGTTTATCTCCTCTCTCTCTATCCGGAAGAA
>NW_015531424.1:0-544 GCF_001515645.1 Sinocyclocheilus grahami
AGCATCAGCATAAAACATAGCAGCTTTGAAATCTAACATTTTATTTAAAAAATTAAATATTACACATTTGTGGCAGTGGTATTTTATTTTAGTTTTTTTTAATAACAACTATAAATGACATAAACATTAAATATTACATATAAACGTATATTATATGTCATGTCGTATGTTTAACATATGATATACCTATGTATTGTATAATACACATAAACATTAAATATTCATTCATTATAAAACAAGTATATATAAAGTACAATTCTGATTAAACATATCCTGATGTTCTACAAGCCACTCATATAACTTATTTAATATATTCATTAAACATTTGAAATTATAATGAATATGTTAAATATTACATGTAATTGCAGTAAATATTATAAATGATCAACCAAGATTAAAAAAGCACAGCTCAGATTGTCACAATGTTCCACAAGTCATTTATTTATTATATTATTTACAATTTATAGTTTACAATTATTATGATAAATATTACATATGATATCATTATAATTAATATTATAAATATTAATTATAAATACCAAAC
>NW_015531425.1:0-544 GCF_001515645.1 Sinocyclocheilus grahami
TATATATATATATATATATAACTACATACAAAGATATGTAAACGTGTGCATACATAAAAACCTCAATGTCTAACACTACACAGCAGCTTTCTTGAATGAAATGAAACTTATCTTAACTAATGACATTGAGCACCTCTGATAATCCATTCACTCGACTGTAAATTAGCTGAACAATGTGTCAAATTCAACAAGATCACAGAGAAAAACCTCGCATTCGCGTTCATCATGCATTAAACAGCCCACGGGATCACCAGGGTGATAATCAAGAGAATCTGTGCCTGAACGCCGCCGCGCGATACAGAAGCCGCGGCGCGGTGCGAGGCGTCTGGGATGATTGTTTGATAAACGCACGGATGAGAGAAAGCCCGCAGCCTCACCGTGCGCAGAAACTGAATCTCATCCTCCGCGTCTCCTCCGCCTTCAGCCATGATGCGCTCCTTCAGTCCGCCGCAGCCATACAGACGCGCCGCGCGCTCTCCGCGAGTGAGTGAGGGAGTGAGTGCGCACGCGCTACCGGTTCAACCGCATTGGGGGGGGGGGGGGC
>NW_015531426.1:0-544 GCF_001515645.1 Sinocyclocheilus grahami
CCCCGCCCCAGTGCTGATCCGGCTTGATGCAGGCCGACACCGGGCCCCTGCTGGACTCGCCGGGACCCAAGGCACTCCACGGCAGTCGGGGCGAAAGAGTGAAACGCAGCGCTCCGGCGGGGTACAGCCACTCCACAGAGCCCTCCGCACACCTCAACCAAACCTGCTCCACGTTCTTCACCGCCTGAGAGAGACCACTGCACAGATGGAAACCAGAAGAGCTTAATCAGAGAAATCTGAGCAGGCCAAACCTCAGTCAGTTGATCCACATTAAATGAGGTGCAAGCATTCTCCTGTTCTGCTTTCTCAAAACTTAAGTCTTGAGTCATTTGACCCGTGCATAAAGTTGCAGGAAAAGTTTAACGCCCCCTACTGTTTACTGGTTACTGGTTACTTTAACTGCAGCCATTGAAACTTTCTGCACTAGTGGAAACATCCTTAAACATCCATTAGTATTGCAACCCTCATATCACACCTTTTTATTCCATTATAATTATATTTTCTTTATACTTTACAAACGAAGTGCTTAATTAACCTTTTTTTT
>NW_015531427.1:0-544 GCF_001515645.1 Sinocyclocheilus grahami
CCAGCCCAGATCTTTAACAATTAGGCTACAAGGTTTTCCAGATTCATGCACAACACACATAAACACACAGGGTTTGGTTTGTCACCTTCCCTGCCTCCAGCATTTCCTGCGTCTCTTCTTGAGAGTGACTGATGAACACGTCTCCGATCTGATACGGGATCAGCATTGCATCATCCTCACACATCATGAGGTCATCGCTGGCATCCTCTAGATTCTGTAAGGATTTCTACAAAAAAAGGGTTTGATCAGCATCTGCCTGAACAAAATGCAACCCAATGTATACAAATCAAACCAATTACTCACCTTTTTGGCCTCGATTTCATCTTTAAGTTCAGACATCCGATTTGTATTCCTGGCAAACTTGTTGATCTTTTGCTGGTCCTCAAATGTTACATTGACATCTTCAGCTGCCTGTTATGATTTGAGCAAGATTGTTAATTAAAACAATGCATTTATACCAATATAAACAACTCCTTTTGCTCTCTATTTTAAAATACACAATTAGTTTAAAGGGGTCATATGATGCTTTTTTAAAGATCATTAT
>NW_015531428.1:0-544 GCF_001515645.1 Sinocyclocheilus grahami
CGACTACGGCAAAGATCTGACCAGCGTCAGCATCCTGATGAAGAAGCAACAGGTTTGAGATGATCAGAGCTGACGGCTGTGTTTATGTTCTGAAGGACCAGACTCACTCCTCTCCTTTGTCTCCAGATGCTGGAGAACCAGGTGGAGGTGCGTCAGAGGGAGGTGGAGGAGCTCCAGTCTCAAGCTCACGTGTTGAGACAGGAGGGAAAGGACACAGACGAGGTGGATGGACGCCGGAAGGTGGTGGAGCAGAAGTTTAAGGAGCTGCTGGATCCGTTGCAGAAGCGGAAAGACTTCCTCATGGCCTCTCGGGAGATTCACCAGTTTAACCGCGATGTGGAGGATGAGATTGTAAGTTTGGGTTTTAAAGATGCGTGTGAATGTTGACCTGTCGGTGTGTTTAACTGGTCGTTTCTCCTCAGCTCTGGGTTGAGGAGCGGATGCCTCTTGCTACGTCAACAGACCATGGCCACAATTTACAGACCGTTCAGCTGCTTATCAAGAAGAACCAGGTAATGCGTTGCTTTTTAATTACTATTTACAA
>NW_015531429.1:0-543 GCF_001515645.1 Sinocyclocheilus grahami
AAACATGTAATCATAACATGTCATTCTATAATGTGGGCAGTGATGCTTCATGAGGGAGTTTTCCAGCGAGGCTGATATGCAAATCAGTATCGATCACACAAATACAGTTATCACATCTTTAATCACTGATGATGATGATGCTTCCATATAAAGATCATCTTTCTCTGATACTGTATCTTTGTTAGTCTCAGCACATGAAATATGTTGCTTGTTTTGAGTAATCATTTGGATTTCATCAATATGTTGGCACTCAATATGCACTAGAAAAATCACCTTTAATCATGTATTTGATTGTGATTTGTCATTTATATGGGAGAAAACAATTCAGTTTGTGTCTCTTTTGCATGTTTAGGTTTATAACGGTCTTCATTTTCTGGATAAGATAGAATTAAATCTGTAGTGCAAACTCCAAAATAAATGTTAAACTGTACCAAACCCTCGGTCAGTTATTATTCTGTTTCCAGACAAAAGCAGTACTGAAGCATCTCCTCCATTGACTTCCATTCAAACCGAACAGCTTCTCGACTCGGGATCCTGTCAAAA
>NW_015531430.1:0-543 GCF_001515645.1 Sinocyclocheilus grahami
ATCGGTATCGACCAAAATTTTCATATCGGTGCATCCCTAATTTATTCACTAGATTTTTCATGTTGCAAACATTTTAAATCTTATATGGAAATAATAGTTCCTCTGATCGAAAAACAAACACCTATAAAAAATATATTAAAGCTAATGTGGCACATTTTTGAGCTACCCACCCAAGTTATACCGTAAGTTATTTATGTTTTTCAAAACACTTCCAATCTCAGACTACTTTTTGTTGTGTATGAAACCCAGATTAAGAGTCCTTTTGTGTGCATGTGTAATATGAGCATGGAGTTGCCTTGTTTAGAAAGATCACAGGAGTAGTGTGGCATCCAGACAGACAATAATGTCTTCTAGGATCCTCCTTTTTCCCTAGATGCCTCTGGCTGATAGACAACACACATAAACACACCCGCTAACAGATTCTCATGGTTCCTACAGAACCCAAACAAACAGCTCATGACCACTGTAATAATGCGTTATACAGTACAGGCGGAGGGGTTAAAACTAGTTCAAAAGACAGAAGAAACAGTGAAATAAAAAAAA
>NW_015531431.1:0-543 GCF_001515645.1 Sinocyclocheilus grahami
CCATGAATAATTATTACAGAAATCCTAATAGAAATGCATGGAAACGTTCTAATCTTGATTCATCTAATCATTACATTGAACTTTTTACAGAAAGCTTTTTAAATGTTGTAATAGTCCATTTTAACTGATGATGCATGCTACACGTGTCTGTTAATTATCATACGACATATTTACAGATGTATTGTGAAGTTTTTTTATTGATATTGTTCACTGATAATTTAATGCAGAGACAAATCCTTACTTAAACATCTGAATTATTGTCTTCTCCTACATCATGCTGCAACATGTTTTTATGTCAAGCATCATATGCAGAAATATAAATTCGCAATTTGCTTTTTTTTGTCTTCAGATTTGTGATTAATACTTATTTGAGTTTATTTCAAAGTGTGAAAGTAGGATATTTAACTCTGATATTGGGTTAATAACCAGTATCTGGGTAAAATAAAAGGGACTTGGCATTTATTAACTTAACACACCAGAAGCCTTTAGATTTTATGATAATAATAAAGGAATATGTATCAATATTAAAGCAATACTGACAAG
>NW_015531432.1:0-543 GCF_001515645.1 Sinocyclocheilus grahami
GATGACAAAATGGAATGTAAAAACCTGATGGTTAATAATCCTCAAAAAGAAAGAGCTAGCTTGCTTTCTTCAATGTGCATCTACACTCTTCTCTTCTCATCAAATCAAACCTGCTGTCTTGACCGCGCCATCGGCCTTTCTTTATAATGTAGTTCATTACAGGAGAACATAGAAGAAACAATACATAAATTGAACATTTAACTCCAATGGATTTCTTTTTAGATCAAAATCTTTTTTAGGCTAGCAAGTATGTAGACAATCCAATTATACATGGTTTACTCACGTGTGTATTTTTTTTTTCTTCATTTATTAAGAAATCTACTTGCTACAAAGTGTAACACCACTGTAATCACAATTCATAAAATCACTTCAGGACCGAGCCTAATTGTCCAGTAGACAAACAATAAAGTAGAGATCCTTTTACTTTAGAATGTAAACGTGGACTAGAACGGGCAGAATTTATACAACCGATCCTTTATTCTTTTTCTCAATGCATGGATGGATATTAATGTCTCTTTTCTTGCATCTACAATCTATTAGCTC
>NW_015531433.1:0-543 GCF_001515645.1 Sinocyclocheilus grahami
TCTATTAATCATTTTGAGTCTAATATCATCCCATAAGAGTCAAGCCTCAAAAACCAATTGACGTTATAGCTTCGTGTTGCGCAAACACCTGATGGATTAATTCAGCAATGTGTTCTCAGAGCGGGGTGGGGCAAATATGCTGACCCCCTACTAGGAAACACACAAGGCATTTATACTTAATCACGTGGATCTGGAGAGAATATTTCACATAGACTCTACAGTACATTATAGTTATTTTTAACATTTTAATAGACTATACATTATATATTTCACATTTTAATAATGCATCAAACGAGAGGCTGAAAATGTCGTTTTACTAGCATTGAAAAGGCCTGTGGGCACTTTTCTATAATAATCCTATTAGGATCTAAGTGAGGGGGGGAGCATTGACGCAAGCAGCTCTGACGTCAATAGAGAAAACCTGCCCACAGAAAACACTGAAGGCGAGCACCAAGCAGTGCTACGGAGATCTGCGATAGTCCTCTCACAGCAAATGACAATGCAACCTGTTACATACAACATTTAGAGTTACAAATGCCCATA
>NW_015531434.1:0-543 GCF_001515645.1 Sinocyclocheilus grahami
CGCCGAGGTAAGTTACGTTGTTTACCGAAAGAGTAGGGTATTGCTGAGCAAACGGAACAATGAACTATGAAAAAAACATGTGTTTCATTGAAATTAAATGGCAGGGAAATACGCACTAATGACCACGCACAAAACTAGTTGGCAAACTATTCTTGAACAGCGAGCAATTAATTTGTATATGTGTCTCTGGTGTCTCACCACCGAGTATGAGTTAACTGTAAGCCGAATATATAATAAGATATCGAAAGCATAAAGAATTAGTTTTTCAGGAATGACTTTACGTTTCAGTCAGGTGGTTTTGTTATGCACTCGGTGAAACGTACGTTTACTAGTGGACACACCCACATCAATTGTCCCTGGTAAATAAAATATTATAAATTGACCCTATAATCTCAATTGATCTGTTCTTTTGTTTTCAGTAAGCTCTGCAATTTAGAAAATTCACAATTTTCAATTATGATGCCTAATTAGTAGGCCTATTTAAAATAATAAATGAAATGCTTGTGTTTTAAATGTCGAATTATGTTTAAATAATTGACTGGG
>NW_015531435.1:0-543 GCF_001515645.1 Sinocyclocheilus grahami
AGGAAGAATGAAAAAGATGTGTGAAGTTGACTAGGCAGATACATATGCAATACTTCAAAACACACACACACACACACGCACACAAATAAACAAATAAAACAAAAATAAAAGTCTGTGGGAGGTCATTTTAATAAGACTTTTTTATTAACCAAGGGTTGTACGGGTTGTCATTATTTATTGTGCTTTTATTCCTCAATAAAAAATTATTAATTGTATCATTAATATTTGTTTTGTTGAATGATCCTACATTGTACATTAGCTGTATGTTTTGTGGACATTAACAATTTAGTGAATTTCTAAAGTTGTCTTCTTACTGTGGTTCTTTATTATACTTATTTGAGCACAATTTAGCTAATTAAAATATTGAACATTTACTTTCAATATTTTTTCATTAAATGTTATATTATATCTGTCTTGGCCATAATATTCAATATGCATCATATAGTTTCTTCGAATTAGACCATATAAAACAATTAAATTCATTGTTTTGGCTCTCATAAAAAATCATGCTTTAGCTGCAAAGACCACCTTGCTAGACAATAA
>NW_015531436.1:0-543 GCF_001515645.1 Sinocyclocheilus grahami
TCTTGATTCACTACACTGCGCCTGAAGAGAATCTATATTTTCAGAAATCGGGTCGGATTTTGCTGGAAACACAATATTGACCTCATTTACCTCAAGATCAGTGACTGTCGTCAAACTATTCCGCATGTGAGACCATTTTATGTTTTAACCACATAGTTTTGTAACAGAGATTAAGTTTAACTGCAAATAAGCTTTTTTAAAACTCAAATCAGGAATAATATAATTCTATACTGTATAGACTTAAAGTTTGCTTTCAAACACAAAACACACGGTCTTTGTTATGAGTGACATCTGCAGGAGGAAACAAGAGTTACAGCTGAAATTATTTGCTAAAAATCATTTGATTTCTGTCTGGATTTATTGTTTTTATACACGTTTTCTTATGTTTCAATTCATTGTTGTGTGCTTTCTGTTGGATAAAATGTTAATTGACTGTTAAAATATAAACATTGTATGAGTTTGCAACGTTTGACGGCAAATACTGTTTCATTTCAAAGAGTTTTATTTTCACATTTAACTCAAACTAATTCAGCAATGACCCCA
>NW_015531437.1:0-543 GCF_001515645.1 Sinocyclocheilus grahami
ATTTCTAACTTTGATTTACTTTAAGTTGAAGACTTAAATTACTATAACATTTCTAAAACTAAAACAAATTTAAAAACATAATAAATATTTATTTATTATTATAAAATTGTATTATAACATTAAACATTGTATAAACTATAAAAATACAACATTAAAAGTATATATTATAAATAATTGTTCAAAACAGTTCAATATATAGCTAAAAAAATTACATAGTGTTAATGTATATAAATATTAAATTATAAGAAAAATGCTAAAAACAACAAAATAATAAATAATGCATTTGAAAAATAAATTATAATTTAAACAATTCAAAATATTAATGAATTCTATATTAGTATATTTATAACACTAAAATAACGGTCTACACTTTTAGCTAATTTAAGTTTTCATATATATTGTAACAGTTCAGATAAAATCTCTGCATCTCACCAGTGATGCAGGACGTCATTAGTCAGATAAATGAGATGCAGGCGGAGCTCGAAATGTGCCTCGTCTGCAGTGATGCGGTTTCTGAGATGCGACGCCATCAGCTCGCAGTGC
>NW_015531438.1:0-543 GCF_001515645.1 Sinocyclocheilus grahami
AAAGCAAGGAACTGTCTTTATGAATGAGTCACTGAATCATTCACTCAATTAATTAGTTTTAAAAAACGCCATTTTCCCCCATAATTAATCACACCAAATTAACATTGTTAAATCGACAGCTCTAGTAGGGCTATATAAGGAACGAAAATATTCGACTGAATTAGTTCATCAACTCTGAATCATTTGTGACACTCCTCTAGACTTTAAACTGAACAAGTTAGTTAAACATGTTTTGACATCATGTAGAAATACATCATGAATATATATCATGAATATATTTCTGTCCTAAATCCAGCAGGTTTCTGATGTGGATCATGAACGTGAAAAGCATCATTAATTCATGTCGGGTCGAGTTCAAATCCAATTCAGCGTTGCTATCGGACGAATGAAGTTCAAAATAAAATTGATTCAAATTAAAAATACTTCTGAAAAAGCAATTCGTGCCTGTAAGGCTAAGATGGGTGAAAAACACAGGAAATGTTGCATCTTTTGCTAAACTCATACATATTCAAAGCCTAATGTGTATATTTTAGATTTTTATAA
>NW_015531439.1:0-543 GCF_001515645.1 Sinocyclocheilus grahami
CTTGACTGAAACTCCATGCACAAAGACCAGATGACAGTGTGACACTTGACTCATGAGACTAGCTGTCTCAAAGAATGCCTAGACATGAACACAATCAATGAAATATCATCTGCACCTTCGCTGTTGTTGACGATACATAATCAGATGACTCTTACTAGTGCTATATCCTTGTGGCTCTGGTCCAGAATTTTAAGGACAACCCGGATGCCTTTCACATTGCGGTGATTGTTATTAGACTCGTCGTCATCATCCTCTAGTGAACCGTGAACCTTCAGCCAGCCTGTGTAAATGTTCGTCCTGGTGCCTCGTCCCAAGTGCTGCTCCTGCATCCATGAAATAAGGTCAAAAATTGGTTCTTCAGTTACGATACTTCATGAGTTAACTTTCTTCTCTTTGTTACGTTAAGTTCACATTCTTCTTGATTTATTTATTTATTTATTTTAAATGATTTGCAAACAAATTGCATCTGTTCCTCATTTGTGATGTCATTTCCATCACAACAAAAAACTCTGCCACTAATAAAGTACTTGAAGACAAAAAAAA
>NW_015531440.1:0-543 GCF_001515645.1 Sinocyclocheilus grahami
AAAAAAAAGACAAAGAAGAGTCCACACAGCTAACCAAACAGAGATCTCACTAATGAAAGTGTTATAGCATGCAGATTTGGTGGGGTTTTACATCACTCAAAGACTCAGATCCTGACCGACTACTGTCTGCAGGGCTAATGATTCAAGCTAATCTCAAGAAGTGAGGAAAAAGATAGAAACGTTATCAGCCAATAACACGCTGGTAAACTATTGGATTCTTATATGGGTCTTACAAAAAAAATTTATCAAGAATTATACAGAAATCATCATTGAACACAAATCTAAAGACTATCTTCAGATAGTTTGCTCTATATCAGTCATTTCCAAACTTTTCAGCAGTGCAGCCACTTCTTATCTATGGCATTTGTGAAGCAACTCATTACCCTATCTCACCTAAAAATGGACATAATCGTATTTTTAACATGAACTAAATGTGCATGGAAATTCCAATAATTATCCATAAATATTAAGACACATTTTACTTAAAAAACTTGACTATTTTAGCCAGTAGAAATCAAAGTGGTCACTGCTTTGCCAGAATAA
>NW_015531441.1:0-543 GCF_001515645.1 Sinocyclocheilus grahami
AAGTTATTATTCCATCTAGGAACTTATTTGTCCTGTAGTAATGCAACTATTTGTGTTAACATCATATATATATACCTTAACAATGTCCATTATAAAATATTAATATATTAAATTTTTTAGTACATACCTTGACCTATTTGAGGAAGAATACCTCTCTGATGACGCTGATCTCCAGGAAGCCATTTCAAGGTCCTTAGAGTCCAGCACAAATGAGAGGTCAGTAGAAGATATTATTTTTTTTAATTTTTAAAAAATGAATTTTTAATTGTTATGCATCATAGCAATAGCTTACTTTTCTAGACTAGTAGCAATAAACAAGCTGCCACCTAAATGGTTCAGAAATATGTTTATGTATGCACAATATTGTTTTTTTCTTTCTGAGATCAAATCTTTTCTGTGGTCATTATTTCAACTATTTATAATGTTGCTGTAATTACATTTTTAATTTTTTTAAATCATGGTGTAAAATTTCTCTGAGTGAAAAGTAGTAAAATTGTGCTTTTTTTCCATTGTTAAAAATATATAAAATAAATATATGATCTT
>NW_015531442.1:0-543 GCF_001515645.1 Sinocyclocheilus grahami
AAAAATTTAAATCGCATCATATGACCCCTTTAAATTCCTTTCTATGTATGTGTCGTGCTGGGAAAAACACTGTGTACCACAGTTTGCTTTGTAGTAAACAGTTTGCCAGAATAAATGCACGAGTTACTAAAGTTACTGACGGTAAGGAGAGTGAGACAGAGAATATTCTCTCATATACATCTTGATTTTTTTATCAGTTTTAGCTTAACTCTTGTTTAGTCTTACTTTTACTTTTATCATTGTAAGTCTCTGGTTGAGAACCGCTGTATTATTTCTCCAACTGTTGACGTTGTTTCCTCTTTCTCTCCGTTTCTTCTTCTCTCTCTCTCTCTTTCCTCACAAATGAACTGAAATGCTGAAATCATTATTCTTCTCAGCCGTGATGGAGATCAGATCATCTGCTCCTGGTTTCTTATGAATTACTGAAACTATCAGTGAGTAGAATGTATTTTGAATGTATTATCAGTGCAAGCTCACAGCAGTTTACTTTTCACGTTTCATTTTTGCACTTAAACATTATTCTGCCTTAAATCATACGGTTTC
>NW_015531443.1:0-543 GCF_001515645.1 Sinocyclocheilus grahami
ACACAATGTTAAAGACAACACCTATAGCCTACGCGAGAGACAATAAATACAAACTTTATTTTAATATTCAAATATTAATCCTAATATTTTGAATTGAATTAATTACTATTTTATATTAATAATTACTATTTTATATTAATAATAGGCTACTATATGAATACTGATATATAATAATAACATTAATAATATTTTTATATAATAACACAATTAATAATAATAACATAATCTTTTGTTTTTAATATTTTGGTTCATATAGTTATATTTACGATCATAATATAATTATAATACATGCATAATGTGGTTCTCTTCATACATAGGCTATACATTTAGGAGGGACAATAAATACGGACTTTATTTTCATGTTATTTTTTATTATTTGAAATTGAATTACATATTTTTATATTTAATATTAATAACACATTTTTAATATTTTAAGCATGCTTTAAGATATTTTAGTTAAAATAATTTTATTTCTGAATAAAATATATCTGAATAAATAATAATAATAATAATAATAATAATAAAAATATTGAAACGCGAGTC
>NW_015531444.1:0-543 GCF_001515645.1 Sinocyclocheilus grahami
CAAACCATACATCAATGGAAAGCTTATTTATTCAGCTTTCAAAAATCTAAAAATTGTCACCTTATCACTGGTTTTGTGTATTGCACCTCCTGTATATTGCTCCAGGGTCACATATACAGGAGGCTGGATGGACGTGTAGTTACAGGCTCTGTCCACTGGATGGCGCAAGAAAACAATGAGACGCAAACCAGCAAAACCAGAGCGAAAAACCAAGGAGCGGAGTATAAATAAAGGCATTTCTCAACACGTGTTCATAGAAAGGTACCTCCAAGTGTTGTCAGGGGACGAACTGCCATGACAGATGTTAGTCATGTGATGTCCAGGACAGACGGCGGGAAGCCGGAGGTCCAGTATTTGGACAGAAGTAGTCGCGTTTCCTAAGAAACTGATACCACTAACCAGAAAAGCAAATGGCTGCAGCGGAACGGCTCACAGTGACCCGGCGGCGATATCATGTGACGGGTGTCAGTGCTCGGCGCTCATGATGTTCTCGTGACGCCCCATCTCCTCCAGCACAGCGGCCAGACGGTTCAGATTGCCGTC
>NW_015531445.1:0-543 GCF_001515645.1 Sinocyclocheilus grahami
CTCCTCCGTCTACTCCTCCACGTGTCCCTAAAACAAGAAAAATGATAGAAAGAAAGAACAGGTGAGTGCTTTCCCATTTTAACATTAAAATTCACAAGGCAATTAGCACTGAAAGAAGCAGCAATATGTATTCAGCAGATCGTTTTGTGTTAAAATCGCTCACTTTTAAACACTGTCACAAAAGTTACTTTGTGGCGAGGAATAAAGGAAACTTTTTTTGTTTGTTTGTCACAGCGTAACCGTTTAATGGGTCCACGACGAAAGGTAATTTGTCAAGATTTGGTACATATGTTTCACTTATGTTGGGGGTATTTAAAGCCCGAATTATTGTTTAGAACAAACTAGTATTTATTTATTTATTTTTAATAAAATATATTCATATGGCAAAAGTAGTCTTGTGTGCATGGCAGAATAGCACAATAATAGTGTATAATATCTCTAATTGGCTGAAAGCCCTTAGCAACACACAAATTAATCTCTGACTGGTTTGCGCAGGAGATACTGATCTGAAGATTAACCTAGCTGTTGAACGTTTGATTTCAA
>NW_015531446.1:0-543 GCF_001515645.1 Sinocyclocheilus grahami
GAAAAATAAGAGCTTGAAAAATAAGTGCACTGAAAAACAAAATTGGTGGTGATTTATTTTGAAACATTTTCACTCAGAAAAGTCAATTTCACAAAAACAATAATTACAAAGAAACAGCAAGTTACACACTGAATCGCTTGACTTTGCTTGCACTATTTTCAAATATTTTGGTTCAAATTAATTTTTCATTGTGATTTATATGGGTGCATTGGTACATAGCTTGTTATTGCAGATCTTTTTGAAAAGCCTTAGAAGGAGAAAAATGGGCAAAATAAGGCAGCTCAAATATGGTAATAGTTGTGCTCTAAATGCTCCAAACATCACTGTGTTGTCAAAACCATGATGATGATCCATTATTAGTCACCTGGGTGAGCTAACACACATGTGCTCATCTCATCTCCACCGTTTTCAGCTCCTGCCTTCCCTGGGCGAGGGAAATGATATTTAACGAAACCTTGAAGAGATCTTTGGAGTGAGCAGGCGGGGTGTTTCTTCCATGCTGAGCAGCTGAAACACTTTATCTAATGGTACTGAGTGGGCGGA
>NW_015531447.1:0-543 GCF_001515645.1 Sinocyclocheilus grahami
CGTTACGTAAAGCAGTAAATCAGACAGGAACCGTGCGATACACATCATGTGGTCATCACAGGTCTTTCTGTCTGAAGACGAGACGATGGTTACCGTGAACGCTCACTGTTTCAGTACCTGTGTTGTCTTGCAGCAGATGATGTTCGGTATCACTGAGCACGGAGGATCCAAGCATTCCTGCAGGGCTCATGTAGGGGTCAGGCTCAGGGCTCTGGATGCCCTTCCACGGGACTCCCGGCTGAAACTCTGAGCGAGACAACATACGAAACACATGTGAAAGTCAAACACTTGCACACTGTGGGGCTCCTGATGTTGGGAGACTTTCATTTTATATCAGACATCAAATGCTGAGCTGGACTGCGATGAGAACGTTAAATAAATGACTTATGGGCTGCAGCTTTTATCAAATCTGGCAAACAGGAGCGGACCGCCCAAGCGCCTTCATTCTTCACAGTATGTGGGCCGGAGCAAGGTGTTGGATTGTATCAGTGATCAAGGAAGGAAAGTCATGTTTACTAGTTTTGAGAAGGAACAAACTAGATG
>NW_015531448.1:0-542 GCF_001515645.1 Sinocyclocheilus grahami
TCAATTTTGCACCCTGTTTTGTCCCACTTCTCAAGAATGACTGTGGAGCACATTTGCTTTTTATCTAAAAAGTTAGAGACTGAATGCATTACATGTACATGTTTTCATGTCCCTGACAGAATTCATTAAATATGCATCAACTGTGTCTTCAAACGTGTTTTATTATAAACATTATTTCACAGGTTTCTTTAAAACGCAGACACAATTCATGAGGTCATCATCATAATCACAATGCAGAACAAAAACAGACGGCAGTGCTCTCTGTATCTGATAACAGCACATGCATCAGGTGAAGCGTCTGCACACTTGCTGTTTCTGTCTCGTACGAGCATGATGCTATTCTCAGATCTTTTGCAAGGAGCATCACTCTTATCTGTTGATCCTCTCCCAAAACAGAAAGACTGCATGTGGAAATGTCCAAGTTAAGCTTAAAGGTTGGAAATCTCCCTGACAGAGGTCACAGAAATACTTAAAAGGGGTTTTCTTATCAAAAGACACACACACATACACTCTCACACTCACTCACTCACTCACTCACTCAC
>NW_015531449.1:0-542 GCF_001515645.1 Sinocyclocheilus grahami
AAAAACAGGAAGGGGGCAAAAACCTTTTCACAGCACTGTATGTGCTTGCTGACTAGCTAAAGTAACTTGGCCAGGCTGAGAGACCAGCTAAGACCAGCTTAGACTGGTTTAGGATGCTTTTTTAAAAGGGTAATTTAAGTTATTTTAAACAAGTTTTCCAGATGAGTTTAGTTTCAGAAATAACACATATGTGACAAGACTATTAAAATTCTCTCCTTAATTAAACATAGGGACTAGAAAAGCTCTTCAATTGCACTTATATAAACATAATTAGACAATATGCATATATACTATGCATTAAAGCATTCATCTGGTAAAATGTATAAATGATTAATGAGCTCCTATAGGGTTCAAATAATTTGGTTTAAAGCACATACTTTTAAGACAATGAATCTCCACATATTGTAAAACACACAAAAAAATTTATCTGGAGCTCGTTAGTCTACTTCTCATAGATAATAAGCACATTTAAAGCTAATTTCTGTTCCCAAATCTTATCTAGTCAGTTGGGGGTCAGTGATTAAGTTCTGCCCTTTTGAATG
>NW_015531450.1:0-542 GCF_001515645.1 Sinocyclocheilus grahami
ATTTGACTTCTCAGTAAAGGTTTATGAAAATATACATGCAGGGTGAGACTGTCATGTGACCCACGTGTCACATGATATTATGAAAGCTTTCTGAACTGGTTTCCATGGTGATGGAGGCTGTGAAGCAGCACAGAGTAAATAGTTGGCCTTTTTCTTTGATTCAGGACTTCCTGACCGCTGCTCAGAAATGTGCGTTTGTGTTTATAATGTTTTTTTAAAGAGTCATCTAGTGTTTATGAACCTGATTGTAACCAAATTATTGAAATATCCTTTAAACCAATGCATTTATCTAGGGTACAATAATATTGTATTATTTAATGCTCATTAAAACCAGAAACAAAAGTTTTAGTGTCTTTAACTCCATCTATTGGTTGTTTGGGGAGATTGCAACTGTCTGGCATTTTAAAGGTGTCATATGATGCTGCTAAAAAGAAATTGTTTTGTGTATTTGGTGTAATGATATGTTTATGCGGTTTAAGGTCAAAAAACATTATTGCTTCTCCTCTATGCCCCACCTTTCTGAAACGCGTTGGTTTTTACAA
>NW_015531451.1:0-542 GCF_001515645.1 Sinocyclocheilus grahami
TACCATTGACCATTGTCACGTCATTATGTTGAAAAAAATGTTAACTTGAATATTTTGTTCATGAAGATCTAATGTGTGATTTAAGTGTTCCCTTAAATTTTGAACAGATGCTTCCCATTAGGGTTGTCAAAAGTACCGATGCCAGTACTGAAATGTAAAAAAATGTGACGACACCAGCATTTCCCGTGAGCATTTTGAGCGGATTCTCAAACAGCACTCGCGGGAAATGCTGGTATCGTCACATTTTTTACATTTCAGTACAGACTTCTGACAATGCTACTTCCCACTTAAAGAGACAGTTCATCCAAAAATGTCATGGATGTCTCATGCTGTTCCAAACCTGTATGACATTCTTTCTTCTGCAGAACACAAAAGAAGGTATTTTGAAGAATGAAACCATTTTGGTAACCATCTGTTTGGATGGATGTTTCATGCAGAAGGAGAAAACTGTCGCAGCATAAATTATGCCTGAATTGACATTTTTGGGTGAACTACCGCTTTAAGAGGCTGATGATCAGACAGGTGGCTCCCCGTTCTTCATG
>NW_015531452.1:0-542 GCF_001515645.1 Sinocyclocheilus grahami
AAGTGTTTTGCAATACAATATGAACACAATACGTACATTGTACTTCTTTTTTGTTGTAGGTACGGTCACTTAATATAAAGTGGGATCAAAATCTATAACACAGCACTGATTCTCATATCAATGTTAAAATATTTAAATTGGTGCAAAACTTCCATATAGGTTATGTCAATAATAAAAGAATAATAATTACATTTGTGCAAGAAAAAAATATTTTCATGGAAAACAAATATGTGCAATTTCTGCAGTATTATAAAGGCTAAATACAAAAGTCTTGGAGCATAGCACAGTCCTGTGGACTGTTTTTACACCGTGTCCTAACCGGAAGCGTTACGATGACGTATCGACAGGTAACTCCGCTCACTCCGACGCAGTAAACAACATTAAACATTGCTGAGGGGAGCTTGTTTGTGCAAGTTTACAGTCGGATATTATATGACAAATCCTTCAGTCTTCACAAAGCCACAAAACATCAAAGCAGTCACGAGATATGTGTTTAGTTTGTGCTCTTTAGCTGCAGCTGTTTACAGGTGCCAGAGTGTGGC
>NW_015531453.1:0-542 GCF_001515645.1 Sinocyclocheilus grahami
CATGGTTGTTAAAGAGAACCACCATTTATTTTTGTTCAGTAGCATATTAGTTTTGGCTGTGTATTGAAATTGGTTTTGAAAATCATTACATTTCAAAATACTTAAGTTTTGTTATCATGATAACTATACAGGAAAGAGATACTGGAGCTTTTATCGCTCGTCATTTTATCATCTCACATCTGGCTAGGACACAATGTTACAAGAGTCCAGTATCTTATAATGGAATCTTATTGATGTCCTTACATAAAACTGGATCTACTGGTCTTTGCGGAACTGAAGATTTCTGAACTTTGATTTACACATTACAATGACTGATTGTATTTTGCATTGATGATAACTGTTAGCGAGGCCTGTCTGTGCTGCTAATGATTTCTTGAGTAATTGCACACCTGTATAAAAGCACACTGGCGGAACAAACCCTCTCATGAAAGAGCATCAAAGAGCATTTGATCCATAATCTTCATTCTTAGGATCGGAGTTAGATTTATGACTGCATAATCAACATCCTTCTAATCAATGTCATGACAAGGGATCAAAAAGAA
>NW_015531454.1:0-542 GCF_001515645.1 Sinocyclocheilus grahami
GCCTTCTGGAAGGAGCACCAGGTCATTATTGGACAAATCAAGATGGGAAACCTTAGGCAGGCTGTGTTTGAATAGATCTGCAAACACGCCGATGTAGGAGTGATTGTATAAGGATTTGCTGAGGTTTAGAACCTCGATCTTGTTGTCTTGAGCTAAAGCCTCAACGCTGAACTGTGAAATCCTGTTGTTGCTGAGGTCAAGTAAACGCAGACTTGGCAAGTTTTTAAACACCATGGAGTCCAATTCCTCCAGTTGGCTTCCAGACACATAAAGGTGTGTTAAATGTTCCAGCGGCCTGGGGAAAGACTCATTGTTCAGATTCCTTATATCGTTTCCATTGGTGTTCAGTGCGGTGGTGTTTTCTGGAAGGGGCTGTGGGATGGAGCTCAAGTCTTGGCTAACACAGTTCACCACCGTGGTTTCACACAAACACTGGGCAGGACACGAAGATAAGGGCGAGCAGGAACACGCCAGGAAGAGTAAAACACAGAGAGTCAGGTTACACATGTTCCTTTGTTTACTCTGAAGTTGAAGCAAATGCA
>NW_015531455.1:0-542 GCF_001515645.1 Sinocyclocheilus grahami
GTGTGTGTGTGTGTGTGTGAGGGATTTCAATGTGAATGAACGGCATGTTTTGCCTGATGTGTTATTGTTCCCATTGAATTTTCTGCTGTTGTAGATGGAACTGATCTGGAGTCTGTGAATTTAGAAATGTAATTACTACCACCTGTTAGTCTTCATTGGTCTTAATATAATCACTGAGTTACTGAGAACTTGTCACACTGACAAACGCAGCAAGCGAAACGTTTGTCATCTGTTTTTATGTCTCCTGCTATAATAAAGAGAATTTTAGAGTGCAGACCTTGAGTAATGCATGATGAGAATAGTAAAATGAGCGTTGATTGGATTATTTGCACATGATCATTGAGGTATTATACCTGGAGCATCCTGGGCGTTACAACGGTCAGTATCACAGCAGAAAGAAGACATCTTTGCACTGCCAAAGTTGTAGGACGCAGTTTGACAGTCATTTGGTAAAGCACAACCTTTAACCTTAACTGTAGGACTACTGTCACCTACAAAAAATGAATGATACTGGTATGACAAGTTCAAATGCACAGCAGAAA
>NW_015531456.1:0-402 GCF_001515645.1 Sinocyclocheilus grahami
GAACAATCCCCCTCCCTTCTGCATCTTTCTCACCTGCCCTGTGAAGCAAAACTCTCCCGGCAGAGTGGCTTCAGCAGAAGAAAGACAAGGGAAGAAAACCTGTTATAAAATGCAACCTTCTGACTCCAAGCATCTCTAAGGTATTGTTTCTTTTCCTTCCAGCATGACAGAGGGAAGTTCAGCGCAAGCATAAATGAGCTTGACACGTTCACCCTATGAATAATTCAGCATCGTTACAACTGGCTGGCCAGCTCCTGAACAAATCTATCAAGTAAGTTGTTTATTAGAGTCTCCGGTATGCAACTTAGGCAATCTCAGAATCTGAAGTACCTTCCCATAGGAAGGAAAAACCCCAGAGGAGATCTTATTAATACCTGTCTTCTCTCAGATAACAAATTACAT
>NW_015531456.1:19868-20410 GCF_001515645.1 Sinocyclocheilus grahami
TTTTTTTTTTTTTCACTTTTTTTGGAGAATGAAATTCGACCCAGACATTTCTTGGGAGTTTTATGAGTCACCCAATATCGAAATCGCATTCCGTGCAGCTGAGCAAAAAATCAATTCATTTCAGTGTAATATTCTGATAGATTCTGATGGGGCTGAAGTGAAATTTAAGCCTCACCTTCATGATGTTCTCCTGAGTGGCAGAGCCTGGCATAACAGATTTTAAGTTCCTTTAGACTTCAGGAATCACGGAAAACGAGACGCTAGTGCATTTCATCATCGTCGTCTCCTTGGTAACGTGTCCCGCTCAGCCTCTCTCTTATGCTCATCACTGTAATGGATGTGCAAGTCCACGGAATGATATAGTGGGTGATAAATAGTGTGCCTTTTGTTTTAGCACCCTGAGCTCACGCATGCTTCCACTGGCTGTGTGGTTTCCTCGCCTCAACTCCATAGTGATGGAGACAGAGAAAGAGAGTGGAGGAGAGAGAGAAAGACACGGTCCACTCCCACTCTCGAAACATCCAATGCTGGGCTAACACAGA
>NW_015531457.1:0-542 GCF_001515645.1 Sinocyclocheilus grahami
TAATGATGCTGCTGCATGTGAGGCTGTCATTTTTAAAGACAGAATAATTTTTTATATCATTATGACAAATAACAGAAGGTTCCCATCAATGGTCTAGGACTTTTTCCTGACCTTTCTAGTCATTTGTGATTACGTTAAACTATCATTCAACCCAATTTGCTTAAGAATCATTTAGATCAATCTGTGCAGCGACTCACTGAAAAGAAGCGACTCAAAAGAGTCACGTTTGCACATATGCATTTGATGCTTATAAAACATCATAGAGTAATGCATAACTAGAACTTTGTATATTCACTGGAGAACTTTCCATGAGATTTCTCAGGTCATTTTACCGTGTCGGGCTCGGCCCACAGTGTGGACGGGTACAGCGGGTCTCTCTGCTGAGCTAAAATCCTCAGGCACCTTCCCATCATGCCGAGGGAGTGAGCCCTGGTCTCCACACAGTCCGGCGAGAGCGAACTGACAGCTGTGAGGTGAGACAAAACCTCCTGAGCCACAGACCGGCCCACAGCAGACCAGTCCTGAGCACAGAGGACAAGACA
>NW_015531458.1:0-542 GCF_001515645.1 Sinocyclocheilus grahami
GTGCATCTATTAATCATTTTGAGTCTAATATCATCCCATAGGAACATTAGTATGTAATTAAGTAATGTTATGTACATGCAAAGTAATCCAACTGACATAAAGTGAAGTAAATCCAACGTAACTTTTTTTTTTGGTGTGTATATGTGTTCAGGTATGTTAAGGTTAGTATGTAATCACTCACATTTAACGTTAAGCTAAATAAAGTTTTTGTTAGATATTGTTGCATAATTAAGTGATGTTAATGTAAGGTTTCCATAGTTTTTTTTTTTTTTTTTTACGTTTTTGAATTAAATGTTATACAAAATAACAGTTTTGTTTAGGCTACTTGTGCATTGTTTTCATATCTCTGTCTGTAGAGCTGGACATTTAAATAAGGATCAAATGAGTGAGTTCAGCTTTGAGAATGAAAACCGACCTGTTTGTTCCTCAGTATCTTCATGTTTCACTCTGAATGCGTCTTCACTCTCCTCTTTATTAAACTCAATCTTTGTTTGTGTCTCAGTATCTTCATGTTTGAATGTTTCTTCAATCTTCACGTCTTC
>NW_015531459.1:0-542 GCF_001515645.1 Sinocyclocheilus grahami
TATAATTGTGCTTGTTTTTTTATTTTATACAACAGTGAGACCATTGCAAATAAATTCAAGAGAAAAACAAATGACCACTTAAAATAACAGACTTACATTCAAAGAAAGAACGCAAGTTTGTTACAGCTTTAGTAATGAATGACTCCTAATATTGACCTCCCTTTGAAATGTAAATAGATACATACTAGCAAACATACAGTAAACACTTTCCAGTGAAGCTGAGCTCGTTTGATGGTTGTTTTGTGAAATACAGTGAAAGACGCATTAATTGCACTGGTTTGGTGTTTATAAGACTCAGTACAGCTACATCAAATCCTAGACACGTGAAAGCCCATGATAAAAGATATGATCATACTAATAAGAGGACAGTGTAAATGCATATTACGCTTTACATTTTTATGAATCTACAAATAAGCAACAGCACAGCGGGCCAGAATGTTATGTTCTGTACACAATTATCATGGAAACATTTGCAATGACAAGAACAAAAAATTGGTAGGAAAGGCATGGTGAAATTAAGAATTTCACAAATGAGTTTATAA
>NW_015531460.1:0-542 GCF_001515645.1 Sinocyclocheilus grahami
GCGTCCCTAGTTGATAGTGATAGTCACTTTTATTTAAAATGTTTCAAAGCAGTTTTACTAAATTCTTCCTTTAGGAATCAATAAATTCAGTTAGAATTATAACTGAACTGTTTCAACAGTAAACAACTCTATGGAAGACTGATTCATCTCAATTCCGTTTATCTTTGTTCTTATTGAGCCGTTCCCAGTACAGTTAAATTGGTAGACCATTAATGTCCAAATACTTTTAGGGGCAAGACCTTGGGCTAGACATCTCCAGACTTTCCAAGCTGTAGGTGTGTCTAAAGGAAATTTCTGTTGATCCTAATTATGTTGTTACTGTGAACGTTGACTCCTGTTGACATTTTGTTGCTAAAAATAATAGTAAAATTAGCCAGAAAAAGCTAATTATTTAGCTAGTTTATGAGCCGAAACTTCCCATTATTCTCATTTTCTCTAAAGCATAATTAAGCTTAATTAAATATTTAATAATATTAGGGGTGCTCCGATTGATGGGGTACCGATCACTATCGGCCGATAATCGCTTTGGGATGTTTGATCGG
>NW_015531461.1:0-542 GCF_001515645.1 Sinocyclocheilus grahami
TCACACACAAACACAAATACATATTCAATCAAACTGTAATTTCTTTCACAGCCGTGGCACACGTCTTTTGACGCATGTGGAGTGTAAATCAAGCACTGTGGCATCACCTCCACAGCAGCCAGCCGGAAATCACCTTCTTATTCAGCACTGACTCTTTACTAATGGAGATGGATTACTAATTTACACAAAAATTCCACCCATAAATTATACTGCTTTGGTCCATTTTATATGGAGTCAGTGGTGTGAATCAGAACTGTGAATATAATCCATTCAAACCACAGACAGAAAATGATGCAGTCAGTCTGTTATGAAGCTGGACAGTCTTGTGTCTGAATCTGACGGCAGAATATTTCAAAACAGGAGTCTGATCACTCTCAGCTTCATAAAGGCTCTGGTTTTGGCTTTATCTGTGATAAATACTGAAATGTCATTAAATCAATTTTTGTCAACTGATTCTGGAGTGATTTGGGTATTATATATTTGTTTTACTACAGTACTGTTTAAAAGTTGGGGGTCACTAAGATTTTACACACACACACACA
>NW_015531462.1:0-541 GCF_001515645.1 Sinocyclocheilus grahami
TTACTTATCAGTGTAAACCAAGGTAGCAGAATTTAAACCTGTGTCCTGTTGAACACATGCACTCCCCAGTGTGCCACGTCTCTGACAACTCCAACTCAAAGGAATAGTTCACTTAAAACCATGCAAGCAACAAAAGTGGATTATTGTTATTTATTTATTTACTTATTTAGAGGCTCAGGTGATGTCTAATAGCACGACTTTTGCATTTGAAGGAGGAGGTCATGTGATTTTATTTATTTTATTGACATGATTGACCTTGATTGATTGGCTTCTTGCAGGTTAGGATACTTTCTCATGAGCAGATAGACAGGTGGGTAGAAAAGTATATCACAGGGAGCCACTCCATTAACTGCCACACTAAGACACATTTAATTTTCACTGAGCGGCCTCAATCCTTTAAAGTGCCTACTTCTTTTATACTTTTTATAATAGTGACTAACGTCCTGTGCAGTGTTGATCATAAGGGCTGTGGACTGTTCAAAATCTTGTATGTGGTGTCCAAAAGCCCCCTCTCAATTCGAGCACTGCCCAAAATGGACAA
>NW_015531463.1:0-541 GCF_001515645.1 Sinocyclocheilus grahami
AAAAAAAACAAATGCGGAAAAACATGCAAGAAGTCTATGCAATGTGCCCATTTTAGCTAGGTAAAAATGCGTGTCTGCATGTGAATGTTTTACATTATAGTGCTGCACGCATTTCAAAGGTACGTCAAACTATTTTCCTTGGCACTGGATAAACAAATCTTTTAAAAAGACTAACAAGTCCAGCATGTTTGCCAAAGGAAAAAAAGAAAAGAAATGATGTGCGCATGACTTTATGATTACTCCCATAAAGACTCGATCTCAACCAGGAGAAAAAACTCTTGACCTTGAACACAGAACATTCAGCATTCAGAGGAGAGGGGTTTGATGTTTGGAATGTTTTTGATCATTTCTGCTCTCCGGTTTCTTATCTGCAATAGTCCCAGGAATGGCCATCCAGTCTCTGGCTCTGGAACGCAATGTAAAGGTATAAATCCACACCAAAGTGTCATTTATGAAAGAAAAATATAACAATAGGCTACATGTTATTCCAAAGGCTTATGATTAAGAGGATACGAAGAAACATAAGGGGGGGGGGGGGGCA
>NW_015531464.1:0-541 GCF_001515645.1 Sinocyclocheilus grahami
AATGCACCATAATTAGACCACTGTAAAACTCTGATAGCACCCGAACGGCGACACACGAAGCGATCAAAAGGACAGAGATGTTTCACTGGGAGAGATTGAATTGATGTCAGTTAAGAGAGATAATAAATAATGGAAGGTGACTGACTCGCACAAGACAAATAGCAGGAGACAAAAACAAACATACATTTTGTCTGCAGCTGATGTCCCCCTGTGTCTCTGGAACCATCATGCATAATTATACATAATCACTGAACAAGGAATACCTTGCACCACAGAAATCCCACGCCACCTAAAACATGTCATTCATCATAATAATAGCTACACTAACTAACCAATTTAGGCCGATAAAGAACGAGCCAAAGGTCCAGCGTGTGCATTAAACTTTAAGTGGAAGATTTTGAGCTTTGTGTAAGCCAATGTAGAGACCCCTGATTATGAATAAATCATATCACACTGATGACAATTGCAGTAACCTTTTTATATCAAACGGAATGCCGCTTATTACTTTGGTGTCATTGTACAAAAAAAACTGACTGATACT
>NW_015531465.1:0-541 GCF_001515645.1 Sinocyclocheilus grahami
CAGTGAATTTATAACAGCTAAGGGGGTTTTAGTCACTCCGCTTCGCATCGTACATAACAATGCCCCTTAGCCGTTATAAATCCATTGTAAACCACGGCTTCTTGGGGCTTATTGCTTCATCAAATATGATGCTTACTGTCACAGGTCATGCTTGGTTAGGTCACAGTGGTTAACCGTATTAAAGACAACGACTGATTAAATCACTGGTGTTAGCAAGACTCCAAATAAAACGGCAGGAGACACAAATACAGACCACAGACTGCTGAGTGGGAGTTTCGGACCGAGCGATGACTTCTGAAGACCACTGACTGATCAGCTCGAAAGCATTGAGGTTCCACTCCAGACACGCTGCACTGGACTGAACAGAACCAGCCAAACCCAGACACCCGGCCAGCAGAGAGAACTCCTCCTCCACCTGTGACCACAGACAGCGGCAGTCTGTCAACTATGTGAAAATCAGTCTTCATTTATGGCGCTTTTCCACTGCGTGGTACGGCTCGGCTCGGTTCGGCTCGGTTAGCGTTTCCACTGCAGTTCAGTA
>NW_015531466.1:0-541 GCF_001515645.1 Sinocyclocheilus grahami
AGAGAGAGAGAGAGAGAGAGAGAGAGATTGCGCTGCACACACACAAACTTGTTGTAAACGCTTCCCCGCGTTTATTTATTAATATTTATTAATATATTTGTATTAATAAAATAGCCTATACTAGATCGCTACATTATATTCCTCAGCAGCGATGGTGAAATGGCTGTTTTTAAAGTGGAGGTTTGTTCCTTCTCTTCCAGGTGTTCTTCATCGCATTGATGCCCCTCACTGGCTGCTTTATGAAATTACACTTTCGTTTTCCAGCCGTGTATTCCATCAGTGGAAATATATCATTCTAAACCTCAATTCCTCAATGACAACATCTAAAATTTACGTCCAGAAAAAAAATTATTTGCTAAAAAGTTAAACAGAAGATCTGATTGATTTATTGTAGAATGTAGCCTACTTGTCACCGTAAATATCAGACCAGAGCTGCGTTTTTCTAACCCTTCACCATTAATTTTCCACATAATATTTTCTAATGAAAGCTGTCCTCTTTTGTTCACACATTTACAGACAGATGGCAGAGGCACTGACACAA
>NW_015531467.1:0-541 GCF_001515645.1 Sinocyclocheilus grahami
TAACAACTTGTCCTCAAAAGCAAAAATGGCCCAAAGAGACTCAATGATGTCCTTATTCACTTGTGAAGGGCCAGAGGCTGAAAAAAGTGTTCAGTCATCACTGCCATATGATTTACTACGAATTAACACGCCACTTAACTCAGTCACAGTATGTGACAAAACAGTCTTACTTTTTAAGTTATTTTATTAAAAAAGAAGAAAAAAATAAATTGACAATTTGACATTTTAATTTAAAATACAGTTCTCCCTAAATGCTATTTTCACACTGTAGTTTTGTTCTAAAATGCCTTCTCTTATCAAATCCATTTATGTTCCAATCTATCCACAACACTATTATGTAACACTATAATGAAAGTTTTTTGTTGTTTTCTTTAGACATTTTTGCACATCCAAACCCAAAATATTTAGGAATGTGACACTGCATATGTTTTGAAAGAGTAATTACTTTAACTGAAAAATTGAGAGTTTACTATCGTTCCTCTTGCATTATCAACAAATTATTTTCCTGTTTAATACTGTAAAGCTGCTTTGACACAATCTG
>NW_015531468.1:0-541 GCF_001515645.1 Sinocyclocheilus grahami
CATTCCATATGGGCCACATTTATGGCTCCAGACAGCACAAACGCCATACCCAAATCATATGAAGAAAACAAATCCATTGATGTCACACTGATATGTAACCTATATATCCATGTTGTAACTGTGGTTATGTTGGCTTGTGATTGGTCAATCTACCCCTTTAGGCCTGTGCCAATCAGACGTCACGTTTCATGGCGGTTAGCTGCATGGGGCAACCCCTTGCCCTGCAGCACCATTCTGCTCTCAGTGAAGGGTGCCAGAGTCTATAATGAGCACAGAAAGCTGACCCGTGGTGCCCTCAACAGGCAGAACCTCGCAAGAACACGCTATTCAACTTCAGAGTGCCGATATGGCTACTTCAAACAGCCCACTCAGCGTCTGTACAACTATTGAAAAAAATCAATTGCATCTGAAACTACTGAACAGCCAGCCTTGTGATAAATGAATAGTCGTTTTAAAGGGGTATGTTTGCAAATCATGCCATGAAACCATTCCCCTGTGAGACTTGTATGGATTATGAAAAACGTTTTGATAAATGCAGTGT
>NW_015531469.1:0-541 GCF_001515645.1 Sinocyclocheilus grahami
TATTTGCATATGCCCAAAACAAATGTTCATGTGATTATTGATACATTTTAATTAGGTTCCTTAGATTCTTCCAGTGTGTTAACCATATCCCCAACCACACTTAACCATAGTATCAAACGTCACAGGGGAACATATTAAGCACTTAAGTTGCAATAAATTGTGCAGAAGCTATTGTACATAAATGGTAGCAGCTTGTTTTCATGCCCATCAGGGTGCGTGTACTGTACATCTGGTCCCACAGGTCCACTTCTGCGTATGTCTGTATGTGAAGATAATAGGAGAGGTAGTTCTAACAGCCTCTTATAAAGACACCAGTACAGCCATTTACTCTCATTCATGTTCAGCACTGCACGGGGTGTTAAAGGAATAGTTCACCCAGAAATGAACATTTTCTTAAAATGTACTCACCCTCAGGTCATCTAAGATATAGATGAGTTTGTTTCTTCATCAAAACTGATTTGGAGAAATGTAGCATCACATTACTTGCTCACCAATTAATCTTCTGCAGTGAATGGGTGCCGTCAGAATGAGAGTCCAAACA
>NW_015531470.1:0-541 GCF_001515645.1 Sinocyclocheilus grahami
GAGTGCTTTTGCACAATTATACTTTGGCAATTACTTACTGAATCTCAGCTCCACAGAGACACACACTAAAACACTATTACAAATGGAGCATCTAAGCCATGGTAAATCACCTTTGAAGCTAATCGGAACGCATATTATGTAAAGCCATTATGATGGAGATGATGAGACCGAACGAATAGGGTGTGTTTTATTTTCCTGGCTGAAAACTGGCAGTGTTTGAAGATTTCAAATAGCAGACACATTTTCTTTTAGCACTCACCAAGATTAAAGGGCATCCAGAAAGCATATTACACATTTTTCCTCACATACTTTTCCCACATATTTTCTCTCCAATAAAGGTATTTGTGTCTGTCTTTCCCTGTTTCTGTTGTTCTGTTTATCTCTTTTTGTCCTTGTCCAAGAACATCTTTCCAACCACATTCTTCACATTCATTCAATTAATTTTACTCTACAGATCTGCCAGCAGATGGGAAGAGGAAGAGAGCACTTGCTTTGCTTTTTTATTTATGCCACTCCAGCAGTAGCAGACCCACCGTCTCTC
>NW_015531471.1:0-541 GCF_001515645.1 Sinocyclocheilus grahami
ACCCGGTTCCCATGAGACCCACTAGAAAACAGCTAGAGTAATGACTGCTTGCCTCTGAACCAGCATGCACTGGGTCTAAACCAGAACTCACAATTTATTTTTGAGTTCCTGCTGGTACAGTGGTGAACATGCAGAACTAAACACTTCTGCACAATGCTTCTTAATGACGTCCCAACGGCTGCTAAAATTACAGAATCAATCATGAGAGTCCTAATGGTGATTTTAATGAATGAACTGTATTGATGGCTGTTGCCATCAGTTTTATGTTTGAATGTAAGTTATTTCAAAATGACACAAAGCGGTACTCAGAGCATTGGTACGTATACCTAAGAATGTCCCCTGTTGTCCAGCTTGTAGTTTCATTCCCAGAAATGGTTATTGCAAGGAACTTTCACTGACAATAGAAGCATTGTTGTATTACTTACAATTGTATTTAAGTTGGAAGATTTTGAAACACATTTTTCTGTCTAAGAGCAACAGTTCCCTCTCATATCTTATTTGCTGAACCCCCTGTAATGTTTTCAAACTGATAAGATCTATA
>NW_015531472.1:0-541 GCF_001515645.1 Sinocyclocheilus grahami
GGTGGCTGACTAAATACTTTTTTTCCACACTGTATATATATATATATAAACAGTGTCCAAATACTGATAAACTGTAACACATTTACATATGTATGCAGAGGATCATTATGTGTCACCCAACACATACAAATAGAAGCAATAACGATTTATTTGTAAAAGCACACAAAAAAAAGATTATGAAAGGGGGCTATCTTGCCCCACCTGAGGAAAAACTAATCTGGAAGGATTATGCATCTTGGCAATGTAACTTAAATTTACAGAAATAGAATGTTTCATAATGACAAATAAAGTACAGGAGCAGCGTTACAGAGAGAGGAATCTGAAAGGCAATTACATTCAATACTTTTTAAACCTGAAAATGTGTCACAATATAGCAACAGTTACAATGCAGTGAGACAGAACTATTCTACTCAATTTTAGGTTATGACTTTTGATTTTACAGTATTGTTCTTAGGCTGTGGAATTATTAAATAACAACAATTTAAATAACAATTCCAATTTTTTTTTAAATCACACACACACACACACACACACACACACA
>NW_015531473.1:0-541 GCF_001515645.1 Sinocyclocheilus grahami
AAAAAAAACAAACGATACCAACCCTAATTAGGTGTTCACCTGTGATAAATCGCTGATAATTGCTATCTCAAGGGCTGGTTGATTCACAGGCTCAGATTGATTCATTGTGCTACAATATCATTAAAAGTCAGCTGTCAGGACAGATGGTGCATGTCAATCAAAGCAGTCTCATTAATATTCATAAAAACAGCTGCATGCAGTCCAAGTGAGACTCAAGTTAGAGACATTACTATTAACCTCAGCACTCCGCCGAATGCTTTTAACAAAGTTAGAGAAGAACACATTCTTATATCAAGATTAGGCAAATTACACAACATTGACAAATCTCTTCCCTTAGTAGTGGTGCTGCAGCCCTGCATTAATTCGGCCTCCCAGTGTGCGCTTGTACGGCAGGGAGGCGAAGCCCACTCTTTCCTTTGCAGGGACAGTCGCAGTTCTGTTTAACCCTCAAAGGCCGAGACAGCCACCTGTATAATATAATATAATAAAATAACTTTTGAACCGCTAATCCTATCTGAATCCTTTAAAAAGTGTTGTAAAG
>NW_015531474.1:0-540 GCF_001515645.1 Sinocyclocheilus grahami
GTGTGTGTGTGTGTGTGTTGAGGTGCTGGACGCTCAGCTCTATCACGCTGCTGTTACTGGTGTCTCTAACGTGGATCTTTGGCCTCCTGTTCATGAACGATAATGGCGTGGTGATGGCGTACCTCTTCACCTCTTTCAACGCCCTGCACGGCATGTTAATCTTCCTGCTGCACTGCGCGCTGCAGAAGAAGGTGTGTGGCTGTTTGTGTGTTTCCTCACGCGTGTTTGTCCTCCTGACCTGCTTTCACACGCAGTGCTGTGTTCAACAGGTGCAGAAAGAATACAGCAAATGCTTGCGTCAGTCGCCCTGCTGTGGCCACGCCTCCTCCACCGGTTCCCACGGTTCCCTCAAGAGCTCCGCCCACCGAGGCAATAATCGCTACTATGGCGGCAGCCAATCACGACACGCGCCAGCACAAAGACAGGTAACGCACACGCATGTGTCTGTCCCAGATATCAGCCTTACAGGAATCTACGCACATGTGGCTTAAATCTCACCCGTGTGTGTGTGTGTGTGTGTGTGTGTGTGTGTGTGTGTGT
>NW_015531475.1:0-540 GCF_001515645.1 Sinocyclocheilus grahami
AACCTCTTTAAGTCCGTTCTGAACTTACACACTGGTAAAACTGCCCTCTCTGTCCTCCTGTAACAAAGCGCTTGCCGTCAGGGTTCCAGGCGACGCTGGTCAAGCTGTCCTCATGAGACTGACTCATCTTTGTCCGCAGTTCTCCTGTCTGACCGCCAGGTGAAAGAAGAGAGTCAGAGGTCAGAGCTGAGCTACAGATGAAGTCTACATCTAAAGCACTTCAGTGTAAATGATTGATATTTATTACACAATTTAATTCAAAGATATTAACATGGTAACACACGGCTATAAAAAAAAAAAGTACTTTTTTCCACAAAATAATAAATAAATATTTAAATAATTTAATTTGACTTTGGAAAAAGAATCAGAAATTAATTTATTTTAAAGTATTAATTCATTTGAATTAGTAAGTAAAAAAAAAACCTGGCCAAAGTGCTGAACAGAATCTGAGTTAAAACATAAGACAAGCAAGACAAACCATAAAACAATAAAATAAAACATAAATAAAATCAAATTAGAATGCCTGGGAGTAAAGATATG
>NW_015531476.1:0-540 GCF_001515645.1 Sinocyclocheilus grahami
ACTGTATATATACCGTATATATTTCTGTAACCATTAGAACTAAGAGACTTTCCATAATTACAAATCCAACACATTTGAGTGTGCCCTTAAAAGTTTTTCTCTTTCAAATGGAGCGACTGTATGTAAATGAGGAGCAGCAGATTTAATAATAAAAAATAATGTTGATAGTTTAGTTGATAGTACTAGAACAGTTGCAGATTCTGTTATCTCTTTTCTTCTGTAATGCCCTTGCACAAGTTTGTATAACCCAAAGTTGTTATGCAAAGATAACTGACCAAAGAGTTTTTTTTTTTAAAGCAAGAGCCAGCTTATAGTGAGGGCTTTATAAAAGATTTAGTGCCAGCAGTACAATGTGAACTTGCATCTTTCAGTCATGCTTTCAATGCAGTAATTTTTTGCAACTTAGCGCCCATGACGTTAACCAGGAGGTTAATTTTTACGTCTTAGATGTATTTTTCTTAATCTGTTTTTTTTCTTCTTTTTTTAATTTGTTTGTCTGTAAAAATAACTAAAACATCTTTAAAACAAGATCCTTTTTTT
>NW_015531477.1:0-540 GCF_001515645.1 Sinocyclocheilus grahami
ACCAAAAGCATTCTGAAAGAATGTATTTTGGAACCTCCACCCATTTAAGATGTCATCCTTCAAGATGTGGCAAATTCTCTGAGTCTTACTGCTTTGCTTTCTCTTCTGTTGGATCAGCCTTCCATTTTAGGTTCAATTATTTATAGACATTGGGCACAGTCTCTAATATATTGATGGGGACCCTGCATCTTGGCCTTGAGTTGTTCTTCTACTTTTGTGATTCTACTATTCGGTTGGAAGGAATGCTACCAAGAATGTCCATATCCAGTTTTGGATCTTAATACTCTTAGCTATTCACCAGCTTTGGGCATGTCCAGAGAGAACAACATTGAGCGTTGCCACAAGCTCTGTGTCTGACAGTTGCCAGCGATGTTCACATTTCTCAATGAACATCGATTGTCTCCCTAGCAGAGCCAAAACGATGAAATTCTAGGTTAATGGGGGTCTAATATTGGAAGCAACTGGCATATTTGATGGTGTCCCTTCATTCTCTGTAGAGGTTGCTACAAATGGAAAATGGATCACTGGGGTGCTGGTTTT
>NW_015531478.1:0-540 GCF_001515645.1 Sinocyclocheilus grahami
TGCATTATGTGTAATAGTATACATAGCATATAATATGCTTGGAGTGTGTTAGAATACTTCTTACTTCCTAACGCTCGGTCTTCCTTTGCAGACTTTGCTTTACCACTGCTTCTCCACAGCCTGATTTTGAGCATGTGCTTGAGAATGTGACTATTACTGCATGTTTGTGGTTAATGTATGCGAGTGTGTGCATGTCTTCTTGAGGCGTGAATAGTGTGAGTGTGTGTTCTTGTGAATATAGCATCTGATTGAACGGACCTCCACAATTTCACTTCCTCTATATGAAAAACGGTTTTACTGTGAAATAAAGTACAGAATCTATGAATGCTACACTCTTAAAAATTAATGTCCAAAAGGGTGCTTTTGCAGTGATTTCATTGAAGAACCCTTTTTGGTTCCCCAAAAAACCTTTCAGTGAATGGATCTTAAATGAACCATTTTGAAGAACATTAAAAAAAATCTAAAGAACCTTTTCTGCATTTGAAAGGTTTTTATGGATGTTCAAGGTTCTTCGTGGAACTATTGATGCCAATAAAGAAC
>NW_015531479.1:0-540 GCF_001515645.1 Sinocyclocheilus grahami
CAAAATTAAAAATTCAGTTTTTGACATTGGAATACTTTCTGTAAATATACTTTAATTACTATGATTTTTATAGTATGACAAAATAGTATGATTAATTAAATTATAAGTGTATACATTGTATTTAAATGATACTCTTGACATTTATATCTAATTTATACACAATTGAACAAATGAATAAACACACTGATAAAACAAGCATGAACAACGTTCTGGTATAACATACTGTAACGCTGTGACTTCTGTTTAATTCCAGATGCGGTCATGAAATGGAAAGCTGGTCTTGGGGAGAAGGAGATAGAAAGTTTAATTGCAGAGACTCTGAAACATGCGCCGGCGCACATAAATAAAAGTGCTGAGGTATGAAAAGCAGAGAATGTTCTGTAATTAAAAGCCAAACAGAAGCAGTATAAAATTAAAAAAACACTGATGATTACACATGGCCCAGAACACGTGCACGAACACTTGGAAAAACTGTCATAAATAAAGAATTTCTTCACACCTGTGAAAAATGACACATGAAATTGACAACATGCACTTTTT
>NW_015531480.1:0-540 GCF_001515645.1 Sinocyclocheilus grahami
ACTAAATTTCAATATTATGAGCAGTAAATGATGTCCTTCTTCCAACCCGTCTTTTTGCTTTACCCTGAATAATCACTACTGTAAGCCTAATCGAGAGCTGTCAGGTCTGATTTCGCGGGAAACTTCACACACGCGGGAAACTTGATTTTGCCTGTGCGTGTCACGTCATATCCGTAAACCGATCAAATTAGCTTCTGGGTGTAGCTAGTGTACGACTAGCTGAAGCTCAAAGTTATTTGTGACAATGAACGAGCCACAAATATTGAGCATGAACCACACAAAACTGTAAACCACAGGGGAACTGGTTGTAAAAAACAAAGAAACTCCAAAAAGAGCACAGTCTACAAGCCGAAAGAGATGAAGTCCGGAATAAAACCCGAATCAACATTGCGGTCTTTGGTTGTGATGAGATCTCCGAGATTTGAAAGCCCCAGCTTCCTTACTCAATGGGTAAGATATTTTATATAACTAATAGACCGCAATGTAACTTTAACAGTAGTGTGAGTTCATTATATAGCGTTAGCTGAATTGTGTAATTTC
>NW_015531481.1:0-540 GCF_001515645.1 Sinocyclocheilus grahami
ATATATATATATATATATATATAAATAATGGGGAAAATAAACTTTAGCAGCAATTCTCATTGCTGAGAAACTTTCTTGACAATGACAAATAACCTTGTGAGGATACAAGTCATTTCGATTGCGACAGAAAAGTCAGTAAAGATACACTATTAAAAAATTGAGAATAAGTGAAACTTCCTACATCTTCTGAAGGCAAAGCCACTGAAGGTTCATCTGAAAGATGAAACATTTATCACAGGATGTCATTATACTGTCCAAGACTTCAATAAGAACATAGAGTTTTCCTATTTTTGCTCTGGAAACTGAAAGCAGAAGGCATCAGAATTCTGACGCGTTTCTTATAACCTGAAGTGGAACATGCTTCTCGTTAATACTATTAAAAAACTAAAAAATACTGAAGAAATTAAATTAGCATACCTACAATTGAAAAGAGGAAGACAAAATGAAAAATAAAACTGATCAGGAACAAAGCTGAGAGTACAAGAGGAACATGACTGGAGAAGTGGGGAATGATTGCAGTGTGGAAGAGGAGGAGCTTTT
>NW_015531482.1:0-540 GCF_001515645.1 Sinocyclocheilus grahami
GGAACACTGCTGTTCTGGTTCACTCGTCCCCGCCTCTCACTCCCTTGCACTTTGTTTCTTCATTTTCTATTGCACTAACAGGTAGTTTGAGGTGCTTGTATAGAGCTGAGCTGTCTGACTTCAGTGGCACTCACTTCTGCTCCTGTTTCACACTCATATAGTTATGAAACACTTCTGCTCAGGCATACTGTACCTCAAATACTGTACACACTTGCTTTAGTTCAGCATTACAGCTCAATGTACATCCAAAGAAATCTCTAGTAGTTTTAAGACATGTAAATACTTTCTCTTATTTTTGCAATTTCATTCAGTGATGCTTGTGGCACAGAAATTACTTCACATTTTATATGACACTTTAGTGACTTGAACATGGAAATATTCTATCATCTGAAGATTGTAACAATATATTTTTCAAAAACATAGTCCACGCCACTTTTTCTGGCCATTAAAGCAGCGTTGCATGTTTAACCATCTTATTACACTGTTATTATATTCCATCATCAGTAAATGCACATGAAGGGCACATCCTGTGTGCCAGAC
>NW_015531483.1:0-540 GCF_001515645.1 Sinocyclocheilus grahami
AAAACTTACCTAATCTTGCAGCCACATTTCAAACACATCTGACTCCGAAGTTCAGTTCGTTGTCTTTTTCTGGTGATGTTTTTTTTAAACCAACCTTCCGACACCTTCTGGTCTAGAGTTATTAGGGCACATAGTGGGATTGGGGATTTTTTTTTTTTTTTACGTCGTCACCAATCACCTGTACACGTTCACATTGCACATACGCAGGGACTCCCAACACATTGAAGAAATTAAAATAGGAGTAGCAGAACACATTCATGTTTTTGTCATATGCTGCAATTACAAAAATCCAGTAAATATATTAAGTTATTAATATAAATATGATTATTGTGAAACGCTCTACTGGATTATGAGGCAGCAACAGCTTGTGGGCAAGCCAAAAAGCTGAAATCTTACTGTTATTTGACAGCTTGAAGAAAAAAAGATTCAGAACACTATCTGTAAAAAAAAAAAAAAACCTAAACCATTTCACCATTTATTCACTCTAAAACTGTATTCATGGTTCCCTTTCAGTCGGTCACTCTCGACGTCACGTCGGAG
>NW_015531484.1:0-540 GCF_001515645.1 Sinocyclocheilus grahami
TCCCAAACCACTATTATAATTGGGACAAATACGTTAAAAGGTACAGTATACTGCTTCAGAACATGTTTATAGCTTTATATCACAGCTATGAGCTGTAACAACATTTCCATGCAAGCAGTACTTTCACACACCCACAGATGCTGTAATGACAGTAATGATATCAGATGCCATGCTTTCAGCATGACGTGTACAGATAGATTATACTGTATATTATGCAGTGTGACTTGTCTCTATTGTGGATTTGCATGTGTCAGACCTGCTTTAACAGACAATTCCCATCCTCTCGCCCCCCTCAGCACTGTCCTGCTGACCCAGTGGCTCTCTCATCTCTCCTCGAGGGCAAACATGGACTTTTAAATGTGCCATATCCTTCCCAGCAGCCAAAGTTCGTCTAATAGATGTCTTTGTGGGCACATGACCTGAGATGACCTCCCCCGGCTTCCTCTATCTGTCTCTGCCCACTTCCCTCCCGTATGCCCCGCTTTCTGCATGAAATCTGTCACATGTTTGTCTTAGAGGTCACTGGGTTTGTATCTTCCC
>NW_015531485.1:0-540 GCF_001515645.1 Sinocyclocheilus grahami
AAAAAAAAAATCAAAAATGTTTTAAAGTTTGCTGAAAGGTCGATTATTGCGTTTTCATCGCTAAACGTTTGCATAATTTTCTTAAGCTTTCAAAATGGCCGTCATTTATAACTTCTTCCTGTCCACCGTCAGCTCAACCGGTTTTGCAAACAGTCTCAAACAGTTGTCATCGCATGGCGAGTGTCTTCAAAGCAGCGTCGGGCATTGATTTTGCACAACGCAGAGGATGCTGTTGGGACGGTGTGCGATATATCAGATAGCCGCTTATCTAACGTGCGTCTGCTACACTGATAAGAGAGCAGAGGCTTCAGAGAGCCACATAACGGACGGGTCGATACCTAAACAGCTCCAACTACACAGCACTCTACACTACTAAACCCATCAATAAATAGATATGTCAACTTAAGCTCTGGCTAGAAAATGACAAGGTAAGAAAAATGAAAGTGGGATAGTGGATGGATGGTGTTGAACAGATGTGAGGAAGAGGACAAATAAACTGCAAGAAAATGTGAATGTTTACCAAGAAACATGCACTGAGTG
>NW_015531486.1:0-540 GCF_001515645.1 Sinocyclocheilus grahami
TAAATGATGACAGAATTTCTTCAAGTGCCCTAACCCTAATCTCCACAGACCCTGTTCACCATATAGATGGCCACTGATCCCAAATAAGCAGTGCATGCTGAAAGGCATCTTGGGTATTCGTGTACAAGGCTCATGTTCATATCTGTGGAAACGTGTCACCAGAATATCCCATCACGTGCCACCTTCAACTTAAACAACATATGTTAAAGCAGTGACCACCAAGCAGACAAGCTTGAGTGAGCAGACACATGTGGCGAGAGGCCAATCTAATACTCAACGCAGATGTAAATCTAGCAGGCTGGAGTGCTGCAAACACACTGACACTGTGAGCTGCTAATCTGAGCCCGAGCAGGTGGAAATAGGAGCCCATATTAACTTTCAGTTCAATGGAGTACAGTAAGGTTGACTAATCATTCACAAATAGTGCAGAAAACAGGGCACAGCTAGACAAAATATGAAGATATGCTGTTTGAATACTAAACAAATAGTTGGATTTAGGAGGATAAATACATTTTATTTCAAATTTACTCTTTATAGTTT
>NW_015531487.1:0-540 GCF_001515645.1 Sinocyclocheilus grahami
ATTGAAAAGTCTGTGAAATTTCAGATATACCCAACAGTGATTTTTCAATTTAGAGTGAAACTTATTTATTTTTCCTAAAGCATGCTTTTTTTTTTTAAGTAAGGTAATCTGATCACAACTTACAATGTACTTCATCTGTAAATTTCTATATCATGAAATACTGAAAATAAAATCTCTCAGAGGTCATGAAGAAAATAACAGTAAATATCTCTTCAGCATCTGTTCAAGCCCTGGTGCTCAGTTTGTCCATTAACAACAGCAAATCCCTAAAGCCTCGCTCATCTTCACACACCACCAACACGACAATAGAGCTAATCAGATTCCTGATCATAATGTGAACCCATAAATCAGACACACGCATCTGATTGCAAGTTAATTTTGTTACAGTCCTGTGAGACAGAAACACGAGTATGTAGAGAAAGGTTCAGGGCATAAAAGAACACTTATCAAATTTAATTTTCACGACATTATTTTCTGGTGCGCAACAACTAAAAGCCCTGAAAACCATCTAACACTAACGAATGACATAATATTAAATTA
>NW_015531488.1:0-540 GCF_001515645.1 Sinocyclocheilus grahami
CAAATATGAAGCCCCCTCGTCATAGTGCGCCAACGGAAGTGTGTCGTCATCCACTCCGGGCAGGCTGTCAGGGTCTGCTTTAAGGTTGGGCCTCTGGTTGTCTGGGAAGGCCATTGAGAAGAGGGCCTCGGGATCACACACAAATTTGTACACGTACCTCTCGCCAGCAACCTGAAAAGAGAAAAGAGCCGTTAGATTATCCAACAAACAAAAACAAAAAAAAACTTGGTGTTGGAGCAACTAATGTTATTATGAGCAGAGCAAGGAGTAAAAGAAACGGGAACCTGCCTTTACCTTCTGCATGATTCCCTTCTCATAATAGTAACGCAGTGAGCGACTGAGTTTGTCGTAGTTCATGGCCGGTCTGTTCTTCTGGATGCCCCAGCGTCGGGCCACCTGAAAACAGAGATGATTGTCATTTCATTAGCTGTGTTTCAATTTAGTTGGCAATATGCAACAAAGAGAAATTCTATAGAAATATACCATCACTTTCAGTGAAATTGGTTATAGTCACCAGTAAAGCCACTGTGGCCTTTTTTT
>NW_015531489.1:0-540 GCF_001515645.1 Sinocyclocheilus grahami
GTGCTTTATATTGTCATGAAATTCTGTAGCTGTTTCAAAGCTGCAATAGGATTGAAGCAGTGGCTTATACATGTGTACATAAAAACTACTCAATTACTACTGAATATATTAGCCAACAGCTGTAATGAGGAAGAAATTAGTAAATAATGATCACATCTGTCAGACAACACTAGCTAGCTTTAGGGGTGCCTTTGAAGTGCTGCTTTCATTTACTGGGGTTGTCATCCAAATAGTGTGCAAAATTGTGAAAAATGTGTTTTGAGAGGACAAGATGACCAAGAGCTTGCATTATCACTTCTCAGCTTATTTTAAGCATATTACATCAGTTTTTGTATAGACCACTAACTCGTTGGACATCAGCTCTTTTGTTTGGGCTGTGATGGTTTGCGATATCTTTACCTCAACACTCTGCTGCAGAATCTGTGCTTGTCCTCACAGAATAACAAATGACAGTAGAAGGGCTGGGACAGATTGTTCCTAAAAGCAATCAGAGGTTTTAATCTTTTGGATGACAGATATCAACCTTTGGTTTTTCATAGT
>NW_015531490.1:0-540 GCF_001515645.1 Sinocyclocheilus grahami
TAAGGGGGTCTGAATACTTTCCGTACCCACTGTATGTGTGTGTTTGTATATAAATGTGGTTTGACTATGGATTTGATGAATACTAATAAGTCTGACATCCTGTTGAAATAACACATGAACAGTACGCAGGAGAACACAGAAAATACAATGCATAAGCAGAGAGATTGTTTTGGCATCAGATCTTATGCCCCATTGTGAACAGTCATGCCAATTGGAAGTGCTCACGATGTGTCTGTCTAACTTCATTCATCCGGGCCAAGAAAGTCACCACAATAGTCTGTAAAATATACACTTTGTAGGATGATTATCATTCTGGCACCTGAAATATAAACTCTGGTACACTTGAATAATCATTTTTAATTCCAAATTAAATTATATCAGCAAAGACTATAAATATAAGGCTTAACTGTAAAACAAACACACTTTTGGTTAAACCGGATTTTTTCTGAATGTGATGTTATTTGTCTTTTCAGCTTGGACAATTTGAATGCCTTTTATGCCATATGGTATACAAATATTCCATTTGTGCTTTTATGAAGT
>NW_015531491.1:0-540 GCF_001515645.1 Sinocyclocheilus grahami
TCATGTGAGCTAGATCTTGGTCTTTCCATGAGCAATGACTTTAGGTCTTTAACTTTAGACAACTGCTTTTTATTTCCATTTTGTTTAGTTTCTTGTTTTTATGTAAATAATCAAATTATAATTAACAAAGAGAGATATGTGAAACAAAAGCATATTTTTTTAAGTTGCAAAAGGTACCACATAACAATATAAAACACATTTTCAAATTTTATTAAATAGCTGGATGAAGTTGGATGGATGAAGTCATATTTCTGCTTGAAGAAAATAGTCCTTGACATGTAAAATAATGCTAATTGTTGGTCTCAATCAGTGTTGTACAGTGATGAACAGGTGTTTGATATCATAGGTGTAAAATGTTTTTTTTTTTTTTGGACAGCCCCACTCTACTGACTAATCAGCTTTAAGAGTAGAAGCATGTTTTATGTTCATGCTTTAGATCTCATTGCATTCAGATTTGTGGTGGGTGTATTATTGACAAAACTTTCTTTTGATGTTGCAACAAAATTGATAAACATATCCAGCCATGCAGTGGTTTAAAAA
>NW_015531492.1:0-540 GCF_001515645.1 Sinocyclocheilus grahami
ATATATATATATATATAAGGAGTTGAATTCAGAAAATTCTCACATAAAGGCGGTTGTCTTCAGTGGCGGAACCAGAGGGGTGTCCGGGGTGGTACTTGACACCTCTGACATCCGATTGGCCACCCCGGGTGCCACCCCAACATTTTATTGCCTACTGGCAGTTGCTGATGCTGATTGACATCTCATTTGTCTAAATATGTTTATTTTGGGTTTCAACGGCAGCGCAAGCAATTTTCAAATCGAGGACGACCCAAGGACGAGAGAAGCCAGCTTAGTTATTTACTTCAGATTAGGGCAATTTAGGATGGTTGTTGATTTTAATGTACAGGTATGATAATGGGGATTTTTAATTAAGATAAAAATGTTTGTAACTGGATGATCAGATTTAACCAGACTGTCATATTTTTGCACAGGGTCAATTAACATGAAAAGAAAGGGCGAGATATCAGACTTCTTTTTAAAGAAGCAGATCAGATTCAAACAGACCCCACACCTTGCACTGGATCCCAGAGCAGCGCCATACCTGAGACTAGTCAGAGT
>NW_015531493.1:0-540 GCF_001515645.1 Sinocyclocheilus grahami
TAACTAAATCTAAGTAAGGTAAACTATTGGATTTTACAGTGTGTGAAGCGGAACGATCCGCACTGGTTTAGGACTATGAGTGTATTGATTTATTTCCAGCCTGTATAGTTTGGATCATACAAATATTAAATTGTTTATATATTTTTTGTTGTAATATGTTATAATGAGTTTGCACTGGACAGTCCCGCTGCATTCTCCGGGAGACAGAGCCAGTTGAGTTACCGTGACAACTGCAGCATCCTCAGACAGCAAAGAGGACCGCTCGGCAACTCTCGTCTCTCTCTCTCTAAGGTTAGTTAAATGCATCACATTTTAATGTCAAGCTACAGTTTACATGATTTCATGTTTAAATAATTAGTTTCAGTTCAATTGGAATATTCTTGTGTAATAGGGAAGTCCACTGCTGTATCACTTAACCTGAATCATGCTTGTATCACTCACCTGAGTTGCTGGTCTGAGATATGTATGAGTAAATCCAGATGTGTGGAAGGTCTCAGAGCTAAGATAAGCATCTGGTCTGGTTTGTAGGGGGCAGAAAGC
>NW_015531494.1:0-540 GCF_001515645.1 Sinocyclocheilus grahami
TGAGACTTGCTGTAATCAAGTTTGAAAGATGGGCTTGATTGAGAAAGGGCTCTTATGGGTGAATCTGATATGTAGCCATCCACATCTGCGGCTGCCTCTCATTCAGATTCCTCAGAGACAGCGCGATAATGCCGTCATCAACATGTTTGCATATAGACAGAAACGATATATTATGTATTGCATAAAATGGATTTAGTTATCGTTGAAATTTTTGTAGTGTTTGTCTCAGAATATTGCTTGTACTCAAGCAAGCCTAATAAAAATGCTGTTAACTGCTGTGTGTTTGACATTTGCAGCAAGCTCAAGGCAACACAGAGTGAGCGTTCTCCGTCCAAAGAAATTTGCCCTTTTGGTGCCCATTTTTCCATTAGGATAGTGACAAGTGAGTGTTGCTTGATCCTCACTTGATAGTTACTGTCAGGAATCCAATTAAATGTCCCCATTGATAATCTGCAGTGCAATTGTGTGACAAAGACATTATAACAGAACTACTTGACTTGAAATACTTTGCTGAATTCCATAGAGACCACAAGCACTTTA
>NW_015531495.1:0-540 GCF_001515645.1 Sinocyclocheilus grahami
TTTTAAATTTACCGCAATCTTAAATGTTACAGCATATTTAATTGCATTTTCGTTGTTTTTGAATACTTGATACTTTTAGAACTACCAAATTCCAAATAAAAAAAATCTATTTTACAAGTATCTGGAAAATGTTGTCATTGATCAAACGGATCCATTTTTATGTTTTATTTTTGTTAGTTTTGCAACGGTGACCATTTATTTGAGTTTTTCCAATTGCATTCATTTAAAATTGTATGTCAGTTAACAAATATATGTATATATTACATTTACACTAAATAATTTGAAATATTAAAATAATATAATATATTAAATTTAAAATATATATATAAAAAAATGACTTTTTTTTGTTGTTGTTAAATATTACTCCAAATGCATAAATGTGTAAAAATCATTTCTCCTCATGTTTGTCACTGCAGCTGATCGCAGATGAAATCAGGCGTTTCACCTTTGACTCGTTAAAAGCTGCTACACAAAGAGAAAGATTTCCAATGCTTTTAGACAGAATGAAATCCTACGTTCTTTGATTTCCTTTCAGTCATT
>NW_015531496.1:0-540 GCF_001515645.1 Sinocyclocheilus grahami
AGCCGCTGAACTGATTCTTAAGAGGTCAAGCTGCAGATCTTGTGTCTTGTTTGCGGAGCGGACGTGCCACTCATTTCTCACATGATGAGGAACTCTCGCTGACAGGCCAGCAGTGTAACCGAAAGCCCTCTGACATCACGGCTGCTAGAACACCATGGAGTGCCATTGTCACTTGACTGAGAGCTAATTTAAGGAAAAGGTTTGTCTTTGATATGACTCAGCGGTTTCACGGTTGCATGAGTGCATGAGTCCACACACAGTTTGGAGAACAATTGAGACACTTTCACATGACTTGTGCCTCCATTGGAGCGAAGCGGCAAGCTAACTTGTTGTCAGCAGGTGAAGCACTGTAATGTGAAGCTCGAAGTTCAGATAGTTTCAGCTCTGAGTCTGTTTTCACTGACGTTTCAAAGTACAGCCATGATTGTTATTCTATGTGTATCATTAATGTTGCAATTCAGACAACTCCAAACTTGGAAATCTCCCAACTCCTACACTGTAAAACATTTCAAGTTGGTTAAACTTAAAAACGAAAGTTCA
>NW_015531497.1:0-540 GCF_001515645.1 Sinocyclocheilus grahami
CAGATGCTGAAATGCAGCAGCAGGCTAGAAACAGGAAAGGAAGACATTCTGCAGAGCATGCAGCCTTTCAACATCCTGCCAGACTACGGCCACATTCGAATAGCTGTGTCTCAGGGGTAGCAAAAAGCAAAGATATTTCTGCACACCAAACAACTCTTGAAGCGGACCACTACACAAAACATTCAATTTAACATGCATATTCATCTAATGAGTCCCCGATACTGTAAAAAGGGACTCGCCGTGTTTTTTGTGTGCCTCATAAATAAGGAATAAGACATGCATGGAGGCAGCTCTCTAAATAAAAGTTTCAAAGGTTTAATGCGAGTTTCCAGCATCTTGCTTTCTTTCAGATGAGGGTTGGTAAATTATGCATGCTCACCGGGACTATTATATGGGATGAATCTAGGCCACTCACCAAAACACTCAACCTCCTGATAACAAAACTAAGAACAGGATTTTACAGATACTAAAAGCTCACTAAATTCACTCGAAATATCAAAATACTTATAAGGGAAAATTATATGTTGCAAAAAAGTAATA
>NW_015531498.1:0-540 GCF_001515645.1 Sinocyclocheilus grahami
ACACTCTCAGTGTTTTTATATTTTACTTTGTTGAAGACGATGTTTTGAAGAGCAATACTGTTTTGCATCCTGTTCCCCTTCTTTAGATTGATGGGTGTGTATGTGTGCGAGTGTGTAGATGGCCTTGTCTACTAATGTAAAATGATTTGTAGTGGAAACATTTATATTTTTATAATAAACATTCTCAAAATATTTTCTAAAGAATGAATGCTAAGAAGAAAGTGTCTCGCTTTGGTGTTACTTTTGCGCGCACACACACAAACACAGGCACACAACCCAAGACATACATTATAGAGTTAATAAAGTAAGAAGAATTGTTTATTAATCTATTGAAAAAAGTTCAGAAAATTCTGAAAACATCTCCTTAATCACTTCTATGCTAAGATACTTAATTTATTTAATTAATTGAACGAACAGGGAAAACAAATTGTAAGAAAAAAAATGATTGTAAAATGTCAAGTGGTGTAAATTAATAATTAATTTTAAAACCATTTTTAAAGGTACAGGGTGTAAAAAAAATAGATATTTAGTAGATTTGTT
>NW_015531499.1:0-540 GCF_001515645.1 Sinocyclocheilus grahami
TTTTTTTTTATTTTCTTTTGGTGAAATGTAAATTGTTTTGGTTGATTGCAAAAAAGATTATTATGGCATTATTGCATGATTTTAACTTTAACTTTAATGTACTGACTTTAGCTGGCACTAAAGTGAAAAACATTCACGACGGATAATACATTCCTAGAATGCTCTGTGCAGGACAGAGTTCTTTAAATGCCAACTCTGCAGGTTACATTTCTTCCTGAAGTCCTACGACTCCCGTACCAGAAGCTCTTTAAAAGGAGGGGAAAGTCATCCAATTCATTGCGATCTGAGTTTACAGGCACCCTCACACATTTTTACAACATGGCAAACAGACAGTAAACACCAGGTAATGCAATTTAACACATGATTAGGACAGAGCTAATTAGACTGTAGATAATAAAACTAATAGGGGAGTCGTAAAAGGCGAACGAAGTGCCTAAAACAAAAGAGCCAGCCATTCCTGCAGCCTGGTCTTCTCTCCCTATACGCTTTCGCCTGTCTTCCTTTCTTCTTTGCTTCTATCAGAGGTCAGGGGATTAATGG
>NW_015531500.1:0-540 GCF_001515645.1 Sinocyclocheilus grahami
ACTTTTTTGCCCCACTGTATATGAAAATAAAAGTATTAACTGAGTGTCAACAATTACACCAAATATGTAATTTATGGATAACTGGATAATAAACAATTAATTTTATTACAATGTATAATTAATCCATCATTAAATCCATGTAACTTTTTCTGATTTTTTTTTTTTTTTGAAAAGGTCAAGAGTTTCTCAATTTCTGGGTTAGCAATAGTGGTTGCAAGTATTGCATCCTCAAACTATATAATATTATTATTTAAAAACAAGTAATAATTTATTGTTGTACACCAGCATTCAGCTTCGCCATAACAGGAACATAACTATTTTTTTTCTCTGTTTCCTAAAATGTAATTTAAATTCTAAAAAAATGTTCCACTATGTTGCCGTTTTAATTCATTTTTGCTCAAATAAATGCAGCCTTGGTGACCATGAGTCTTTTTTCAAAAAACGACCCCAGACTTTTAAACGGTATTGTACCTCAGGAGTGAAGACAGCAGGTGTAGCTTAGTAAACATGTATTAGTACACGTTTAATCTTCCCATTGAA
>NW_015531501.1:0-540 GCF_001515645.1 Sinocyclocheilus grahami
AAAAAAATCTAAAACAAGAAAAAATATATGCCAATGAGGTAAGAAAAAATATCTTAATTCAAAGGGAAAAACTTTTTTATTTTTCTTTCCCCATTCCCACATTTTTTGTTTGTTTGTTTGTTTTTGTTTTGTTTCAGCAAAAACTAACAAAAATTGTTTTTAGAAAACATGTCTTCATATCTTAATTCATTTTGCTTCTCAAGTAAATATATCTAGATGCAAGAATGTTTTGACATTTGAACTAGAAAACAAGACAAAAATACTAAGAAAAAAAATTAAAAAGTTTGAGGTCAGTAAGTTTATTTATATTTATTTAATTATTTTAGAGCAAGAAATAATACTTATATTCAGGAAGAATGCATTAAATTGATCAAAGACTTTTACATTGTTAGCTATTTTATCTATTTCAAATAAATGCTGTTCTTTTTCCTCAGAGAAAGAAAAAAGGCTTAACAACTGTCTTCAACATTGATAACAGGAAATGTTTCTGGAGCAAATTAGACTGATTTCTGAAGGATCTGGAAACTGGAGTAATGGCTG
>NW_015531502.1:0-540 GCF_001515645.1 Sinocyclocheilus grahami
CACACACACACACACACTCCTGTTTCACATTTGGATACACTGCACACATCTAAATGGTTTGACCTGAAATGAATTAAATCTTACCATACCAGGTCAGCTGAAATGGTTAAACCAAACTACAGAAAAAAAAATATTAATAAATGTTTAATGATTAATATTCTTTGAAATTTGGGATGTAAATTAATATTGAAAGTAGAGGTTCATGTATATCCTGATTAAAATCCAGTCATGAATAGATATGGAGAGTAGCTATATGAAAGTTTACCAAACTAAAGAAAATTTTCATATTTTTGAGTTAAAATTTATATGGAATGTTTAAATGTTGAGGAGAAAAATACATTTAAATATTGCTTAAAAATACAGTATATGTCTCAAAAACATCTCATTCATTATATGAATATAATATATTCATATTTATTATATTTTTAATTGGACAGACAAATATTGTACATTGTAATTTATTATGTTGCATATTATAGCTTGCATTTTAATACAGTAAAACCTTGTGACTAAGAACAGGCGTGTATTTTAAATTAGCCA
>NW_015531503.1:0-539 GCF_001515645.1 Sinocyclocheilus grahami
ACACACATCCACTAATATTTTCTAAGTTCAGAGAGCTAAAAATGGAAGAAAAAAAAATCTTGTTTTTTTATGATAGGATAGTAGCTAGACAGGAAGTGAAGTGGGAGAGAGAGGGGGAAGGAATCAGGAAAGGTCCACAAGCTGGGACTCGAACTCGGGACGCCCAAAGCGCCACGAGGCTATTTGCGTCGACAAAATGGAATAAAATCTTAACAATTATAAAGAACATTTCACCTCTAGCAGTGCTTTATTTTTAATATAGAATATAAGTACATAAGTTGAAGTTTTTCTTACCTGGCAAGCATGCCTGCCATATAGGACATTGCCAAAGTCTGAAAATAAAGCAAGAATATTCACCCCTTTCTTTTTCTGGTAGTTACAACAAATTTTTATGATAATGAATACTTATTATTATTACATATACTTATTATGAGTGTTTACTATCATTTAACTTGTAAATTAATGAGACAATGAGATTACTTACAAAAATGGCAAGAAGGATCATATTGGTAGGGTATCTTCGTCTGTAGATGAAACAC
>NW_015531504.1:0-539 GCF_001515645.1 Sinocyclocheilus grahami
TTCACTTTTACCTTAGGGATTTGTGTCTTTGGATTTATTTAAATACTACTTGTTTTGAAATTTGCCCAACCCCCATACTATATAAAATGGCTTTTAATTTTACTTTTTATTTATTTAATGTTTTCATTAAATGAAAACCATTAATGTAATTTATGTAATTTACATGTAATATATTTTAGATATTTTTGGGGGGCTTTTCTATGCTATTAATTGCAATTAATTCTGTTAATTAATTGGCATATTGTGTTTTTATTCAGATTAAAAACACAATATGCCAATTAATTAACAGAATTATATGAAACACTTGGTTCAGTAAGGTTAAATTGGTATCAATTAGGTATCATGAACTTCCATTTATCAATAGCATTTTTTAAAATGACAAGTTTTGTGAATTAACATTAGTCACTGTATTATGAACGAGCATGAATTAACATGCATTAATATATTATATAAAATAATTGTATTGCTAGTTCATGATACCTAAATGATATCTAATGTATGAACTAATAAATGCAACTTTATTATAAAGTATTAAAAAA
>NW_015531505.1:0-539 GCF_001515645.1 Sinocyclocheilus grahami
ACAAATCTGAATGTGAGGACATGAGCCTGTATGTTCATAATGCTTTATCAGTTTGCAACATCTGGAATTTGCATTGCAACCATCATGCCCTGAGGGTGAAGGTTTCAAACAGCACCACCTTTTAATAATAAAATATAATTAATAATAATATAATATTATTATAGATTTTATTTTATTAAATATTTATTTATTTGTTTTGTTTGTTTGTTTGTTTGTTAATGTGGATACTAAAAAAAAAAAATCCAAAATAGACAACAGTCAAGATATTTCAGTGATACATTATGAATACTGTATTCTGTATGTTTCATTCAGCACTCTTGTGTTGTCTGAATATTTGCCATGATGTAAATCTCTCTGTTCCATAATCAGCAGAAGCCACTTTGAAGGTTGGAGCACTTGGGTGAACATTGCTTGCTCATTAAGCCTGGTAGCTTATTGAAATGTTCATAGGGTTTCTTGTTTGTCAGCAGTTGTAGACTTGATGCTGAAGAGAGGAGGAGGTCTGGTTAGGCTTTGGAAAGCCTGCTTGAGGAAAGAAG
>NW_015531506.1:0-539 GCF_001515645.1 Sinocyclocheilus grahami
GTCTTGGTGAGCATAAGAGACATCTTTCAATAATATTTAAAAAAATCTAAAGAATGATTTGATATGCTATTGAGATCATCTAAGAAAATTAATCATTACAAGCATTACAACCCTAATTTCACTTGTTAAAAAAACCTGAGGAAATCCTTGGAAGCAGAAAATGACCACAGAAAATAATAATCTTAAATAAAAAAAATATATATATAGCTCAACCTGTACTGAACCCATAACACTCCTTAATAAATTATATATATATTTTAAATAATTCTCAAAGTTGATTTCTGATCCTGTATGAAAGTAATTTGCATTTCATACCAAGTCTTCTGAAGCCAATATATAAGCCATTCTTTTTGACAACCTAATGCAAAGATTCATAGCGGACTGTGTGAAGTGGAGAGCACTGCACATTCCCTGTCCGTTTTGATTATCTTCACACTTTTGAGTGTTTTCCTCCCAACTGTGTTGGATAAAAACACACAATCACATGGGAGAACTTTTACATAACTAGTATAAACTGTAGTAATTGCTGTAATTATGCC
>NW_015531507.1:0-539 GCF_001515645.1 Sinocyclocheilus grahami
TATATATGTATATTTATGGTTTAATTTGGTTTTGTCTGGCAGTGGGTCTCAGTGGTAAAGTACTTCTGTTTCCAACCAAGACTGCTACCAGCTTTGTTAAACTCACTCCTGAAAAGCCACTGAGTTTTTCAGCATTCACACTCTGCATGCGTGTCTCGACGGAGCTCCAGGGCCAGAGGCAGATCATTCTCTTCACTTACCGCACACCCGAGGTTGATGAACTCAACGTGTGGAGAGAGAAAGATGGTCGCGTGGCCTTGCGTATTCAGTCTAGTGGTGATGCAGCATTTTTCCTTCTGCCTCCTCTCTCCACCTTCCAGACTCATCTGTGTGTCACCTGGGACTCTGCGACTGGTCTCACTGCCTTCTGGGTGGATGGACGTCGCAGTTTGTTCCAGATCTATAGAAAAGGTCTCTCAATCCGTCCTGGCGGCACCGTCCTGCTTGGCCAAGACGCTGATACATATTTGAGCACCTTTGATGCGGAGCAGAGCTTTGTAGGAGAAATTACTGATGTGCAAATGTGGGACTATGTTCTC
>NW_015531508.1:0-539 GCF_001515645.1 Sinocyclocheilus grahami
CAAAAAAAAAAAAAAAAAAAAAGGTTGGGAAACACTGCATTAAGGCACATTTAAGAGATGAGATGAAATCAGATTTAATGCTAAATTAAGATACTAAACTGCTGATGTAATCATTACGACATTGTGAGTCAAAGTTTATATAGTGATTGTAGGGAGCAGGGGCATTAATTTAAGGTACATTTGTAAAATCTAAATTAGTTTCTTTTTTTCCTGCAGACTATCTGTGTAGTCCAGAAGACAATGTATACAATATAGACTTCACACGGTTCAAGATCAGGGATATGGAGACAGGAACAGTACTGTTTGAGATCACCAAACCACCAGCCACAGGTAAGTGCGAGCGGCCACTTCCAGCAGGTTACTGATTCCTGTCATGTGAGCAGTGGCATGGAGAGTTATTGGATCTTGTGGGTATCTAACTAAAATGACCACGTCGGGTGGTTCTCTCTTAGACTTGCTACTAATGTAAATGCTTTCACATCCATAAATATATAGTTATTGACGCAGTTATATAGTTATATAATATTGTCTCTGTCTCT
>NW_015531509.1:0-539 GCF_001515645.1 Sinocyclocheilus grahami
AATGAGGAATGATACTGTTTTTTAGAGCTTGACCCCTGATGTCCACATTCATCTTTTAAAACAGAAAAGTGCCTAGCATCTCCTTTAGTGTTCCACAGAAGAAAGAAAATCACATGGGTTTGAACACTCTGAGAATTAGAATAATTAGTTCCTTGGTATCCACAAAAACATATATTATCCGTCACAAGAAACACGCACCTTTAAATCGCTAATTGCATGGTATTACATCACTGCTTTTGTGGCTGAGCCCCTGATCTCTCTAATGAGAACAAAATGCCTCTGATTGGTGCTCGTGAGTGTGGTCTAACAAGCTTGTTAGATGTGTAATTAGTAGATGTGTTCAGTGTTCCAATCATTTATTATCCTGTGTACAAACATAAGCAAGACAAGTTTCTGTGGAACCATCTAAAGGGGATATTGAAAATGGTGACACGTTGCTCAATAAATAAAGAGTGTCCTGGATAGATTTTGAAGAGCCCTGATACATTTCAGTCCATTTTGTTTTAATTTATGTCTAGTATATTTTACACGATTGTCAA
>NW_015531510.1:0-539 GCF_001515645.1 Sinocyclocheilus grahami
AAAAATATATGATTTTTTTTAGTAACATTTAGGACAAATAGAATTTGATTAATAATGATTTACTAGCTTCAGTATTTTATCCAAATCATATGCACCTTATTTTTTTTAAACCATTATGCTGCTTTATAATGCAAACTGGTATTTGTTAACATATTATTTTAATATATTATCCAAACATGAACGCACTGTTTTGTAGCGCAGATTAATTAATTAATTAATTTTGCATGGCTTCAATAAGAAGATAAGATACAGAACATACAGAATAGAGAAAAATAAATAAATACATACATAGGCCTATTTATTTATTCATTTATTTAATACAAATTATAAAAAAAAAAAACATTTTAATCTGAGATTTTTAGTTTTTTTTGGAAGTTATGACAACAGTAAACATAAATCAAAAGTAAATATTAAAGTCCAAGACATCACCGTCTCATCCGCTTCCTATTTTCAGAAAAATCAGAGCGAAAAAGAAACTTAATGACAGAAAAATGTTGCATATTGTTGCTCTTTTGTTAGTTTTGATTGCTTCTATTGTC
>NW_015531511.1:0-539 GCF_001515645.1 Sinocyclocheilus grahami
TATGTCACGCCACCTTGTGGTTTGGCATAAATAACGCAGCAGCACAATCGTCTTCTTCTTCTTCTTCTTTAAAGTTTTATGGCGGTTTAACGCAACATCAGTTCAGGGTTTGTCAATAATGCCCAATGGGCCCAAAGATATGCACAGGTCATTTACAATTTAGCAAAATAAACGTGTGCAAATTGTTCATAAAACCATTATTGCATGCATGTCAAATTAAACTACAATATGCCACCATTGCTGATATACATTACAACAGCAAACAAGTAGGCCTATATATGCTCCTTATCAGATAAATGTGTTCCTTTTTTGACCACATGACAATGCCTTTCACATTCCATCATCCTATTTTAAGAGAGTTACTCATACAGAAGTGGCATATAGGGTATATAAATGTTCACCAATACCACTGTGTCTGTTGTTCCAAACCACAATGCTTTCTTGTCATCTTTTTCTCTGTGTTAGATTATAGCTCTCTATAGGCGCTCACAATCCACACACACTACTGTCAATGTATCCAAACATTATGCACATGGTTT
>NW_015531512.1:0-539 GCF_001515645.1 Sinocyclocheilus grahami
TCTGACAGCCTCTTCATACTGCTCTGTGTCCATGTAACTACAGTGCAAAATGAACAGGTTAAACAACAAATAAAGTTTCAAATGTGTTTAAAGGGTGTAGAAACACAGACGTACCATTGGGCTCTTCTCAAATAAGCTTTAATATAGGTCTCATCCAGTTTAATAGCCTTTGTGCAGTCCTCAATGGCCTGCTCCAGTTTGTTTAACTGAAGACACAGAGAAGAGAGAGAGACGTCATGTGTTAGTGCCAAACAATGACCAAAATGAGACCGACACACGTGACCCAGCTTCAGAATGGGAAAAGGGTCTACTGTTTGGCCTTGTGGGGCACTCCAATACTGATACTGTATTCAAACCAAATGCAGACCTTGGATCCGACGGTGGCTCGGTTACAGTACAGCTTGGCATTGGTTTTGATGTTGTTTGGGTCGATGGTCAGGGCCTCTGAGTAGAGGCCATATGCCTCCTCAAAGCTGCCCTCTTTAAATGCTTTATTCCCTTCCTCTTTCTTCGCCTTTAGGGCTTTAGCATTCTATAAC
>NW_015531513.1:0-539 GCF_001515645.1 Sinocyclocheilus grahami
GCGAGATCCCAATTCGTCGGTCACCGACGTGACTCGGAGTGACCGTCTGAAAGGGAACTAATGATAAGCTTAAAGACTGCAGACCTGAAAGCCCTGCAGACATCACAAAAAAAAGACATGACAGTTCTGAATATGACTAAAATGCTGAATCTAAAATGCTTTGAAAGCAAAGATAATATTCAGTTTAGTAATGGTGTGATTTAAAGCAGAGATGGGATTCTGCCTCAACGGGCATGGTGGCAAGGGGATGCTAGTTCAAATAGAAGTGAGAAACTGAACATCTCCACAAGTGTCTGTTTCACAAGACTTTTAGTAAAGGGTTCACAATGCTGCAACGCAGTTTACTATCCAGTACAGCAAACCACATTCACAAACATAAAATAATCTGTTCTAGTGTTGTGGACCTCATGTGCAGTGGATAAATAAAAAGTATATATATATTTTTAATAATAATAATAATAATAACAAATCTCTAATATCTTTAATATAGTAAAATATTTACTGCATTTCTAATATGAAAAAAAATTCTAATAAACAAC
>NW_015531514.1:0-539 GCF_001515645.1 Sinocyclocheilus grahami
AACCATGTCATATTATTTTTGCACTATTCTTATTTGATAATAATTAATGAACAATAATAATAATAGTTTCATTATCATTATTTGTCTTATATATAATATAATTATTATATTTTATAGATTACTTTTATTTGATGATAATAATAATATTAATAATAGGTACATTATCATATCTTTAACATTCATATTTTAATTGTATGAATTAATTTATTTTATGCATTCACCATTCAATATTAAATTTAAAGATAAATTGTCATTTATAATATCATGTTTATTATATTTTATAGACTTTTTTTATGTGACAATAATAATAATTGTTAAAATGATTTAATAATATTTAATAACATATATTTTGGATTCATTTATTCATTATTTCATGTATTCAGCATTTCACGTTCCTCAAAATGTAAGCAAAATAAAAGATCACAGGTGTCATTCTATACATTTAATTCTCTTTTTCAAAACGAACAAGCAAAAAATGTCTTTAAATCTCATCTCGCACTGTATCAAATGGCTGGATCGCCCTTTAGGTCAGTGACTCA
>NW_015531515.1:0-539 GCF_001515645.1 Sinocyclocheilus grahami
TTGTCCTGATATGATTGGTTGGTAAGGTATGGCACATACACATTTCTGAATCGTGGACAGTGTTTGATAATGATGTCACAGACGGTAAAGCGCATAGTGTCCTTCTCCACTGCTTCTTCCAGATGAGACAGAAAGCTAAGTGAAAAAAAGCATATATCAGTGACGTAATTCAGATTTCAGAGCAGACATTTGAGAACTGACTTCAAGATGAATTCATAAACATTTAGGGAGTCTGAAAGTTATGTCTTATGTCAGCAGCACACATAGTATATGTAGCGATCTAAAAAACTAACATCAAAACTCCAATGTATTTATCTTCAGTAATTCTGTTAATTTAATGACATGATTCTAACCTGTGACTGATGGCTCTAACATCATTTAGCCTGGAAAACAGCCAGTTTTTGTCTTGTGAAGACAGGATAACGTTGAGCTGTTTGGACATGACAAAGTTCTCCACTACGATGTCCAAACTGCGGCAGCATGACGCTTCAGAGGTCACGACCTCAAACCTCACCTGAAAAAGACAGAGACTCTTCATG
>NW_015531516.1:0-539 GCF_001515645.1 Sinocyclocheilus grahami
AAGCAGCGGAAGCGCTCGACTGTGGCATAATAAAAGCTCTGCTGCATTCAAGCCATGTGTCACGCTCGTTCAGCTGCCTCGTTTCGCTTCGACGGCTTTCAGCCTCACCCTGCTTCATTCTACTACGTTGATAAATCATTAGCTCATCCATGAACATGATTTCTGCCCCCAGTCCCGTCTGATTACATCAGCTGTGGGGATGGCAACTCCTTCAACAACTCCCATAATTCCACACTCAGTCACAGCGTCATCAAACTACGCCTTTGCCTCTGTTTATTTTGAATACGCGCCCTCTAGCGGCGAAAATTACATATTGTGCCTTTAAAATATATATATATATATATATATAAATAATGCACTTAGTAGACACTTTACTTACAGTGCATTCAGGATGTACATTTTTTTATCAGTATGTGTGTTCCCTGTGAATTGAACCCACGACCTTTTGCACTGCTAACGCAATGCTCTTCCACTGAGCCACAGGAACATGAGTGAGTGAGTGACTTGACATGTGGCCAAGTATGGTGACCCATACTCAG
>NW_015531517.1:0-539 GCF_001515645.1 Sinocyclocheilus grahami
GGTAAGGCTCAGGTTTACTACAGTACTTTACTTCTCATACACATTTCTGATGTTCACTTTTATGAGTTACTGTTGTGAGAGTTCTCCTTTGAAACCCATATCGACAATCAAAAGTTGAACGAACAGTGTTCGGCGTCCATCATTTTCAAGCACGTGGCTTTTTAGAACGCCGCCGTTTTAAATGTAGCGTGCGAGAGCTGGTTAAATTGAGCGCCAAATGCGCGACGCGAATTTATATTCTAAGCGAAACACACGGCGATAGTTATTATCATTAATATTTGGACATATGTGTTGATTAAGTTCGTTAATGTGTCAGACAGTGTTGCTGAGCTCGTGTGTCGAGTCAACTAAACAGGTAGTAGCCTATGCTTTTATTTGAGTAACTTTGGGATTGTGTGATATGAATATATTCAGTGAAATGTAACTTTTTTTTGGTGACTTGAAATGTACATCAAATGAAATGTTGCCAATGCTTATGTTATGATGCCGTTTTCGCGGGGTGAGTAGTATGGCATGACGTCAGCATGCCTTAAAGTCCC
>NW_015531518.1:0-539 GCF_001515645.1 Sinocyclocheilus grahami
ACACACACACACACACACACACACACACACACACACACTGCACAATACTGTATGTACTGTAAACTATCTGCTATTTTCAAAAGAACAGAAATGTTCAAAGAATAGAAAAAAAATCATGCACCATTGTCAAGTCATATTAATTAACACTTTTCACAACACATCATTTCAAGAACATACTAAGATTCCTTCAACCTTTTCCGAACAGCGTCTCTCTTGGTCTCCTTGACCTGGGTCATGACCTCTGAGAGGTCGAGGGTTCAGAGGTCAACTCTTGTTCTGTTAGACACATGGACTCTTATATTCCATCCTGAGAGGCTTTATTACACTCAAGTGAAGCATACGGGACACTTTTATAGATGCCTCAGACCTGTCACAGTGAAATATCTCCCCACACAGAGCCTCTTTTAGCCAAATTTACAAGTCGAGAGATTGTAAGATAACACGAAGAGGCAAACCGACTGAAAATGAGGGATTCTGGCCATTAAACATCTGTATGCATGCGGCAGGAGAGAGCAGAATTAACGTCACCCATCACACGC
>NW_015531519.1:0-539 GCF_001515645.1 Sinocyclocheilus grahami
TTATTATTATTATTATTATTATTATTATTTTATTAGTGAATTTATTATCAATTAATTGAATTTATTTTATAAAATTTATTGTAAAAAAATATTAGTGAATTTATTTTTATTTATTAAATGTATATTATTATATTGCATTAGTTTATTTATTAGCAAATAAAATGTCAGACATTTAGTACTGAACCCTAAGTATCAAATTAACAAATCAAGCTTCTTTTTGCTAACAGTTTGTCCTTTGTATTTAGTTTGAAACTGTATTGATTTGTTTTCTGTAGATTTGGCGATGCAGGTCAACCAAGGGGAAATTTGAATATAACGGCTCATGTGGGTAAGTTTAAATCATCTAATGGTACTAATTATATGCTATAAATCAAATAACTCAACTAACTTCGAGAGTTTTGCCTGAAAATGATGCTTTTTACTTGCTGTTAATCGTGTTTGAAGCTTTAGAGTTTCTGTGCTGGGAAAAAGTTACAGGAAATTGAAAATGTTTTACATCAAATTAAAAATAGAGTACGTTAGACAAGCTGGATATGCTG
>NW_015531520.1:0-538 GCF_001515645.1 Sinocyclocheilus grahami
AACAGTAATCTTTTTTTCTGCTCAATTTGCCGGACCAAATCATTTTTGCCCCAAACAACAGCAGAGCCGTTCTGAGACCCCCTGAAGGTACATGTTGGGTCACGGTACGAATCAGGAACTAAGGATTGCCACTGTCTCGATTAAGAACATTTTAGTTTCTCCCACAGGAAATCAGCTGATGCTGAGGATGGTTTTTAAACTCAGTTATGGCAGACAGGGGAACAGTAAAGGAAGAGCCGTACCCTCACATCCAGAATCAAATAGCTGACCCTTTCTATATTCATCGCCTGTTTTATGAGCAGAAGGACCTCGTGCACATAGTGTAGTTAAGAAGGACAGGAGCAAAAAAAAATAAAAAGCCTCCGACAAGCTGCTAATATTCGCCTCTGCCTTGGGAAATAGGCAACCTCAATTTCTGGGACCGTAGCCGAAGTGGCTGCTGTATTATTGAATAGAGAGGAGCAATGGCTTCTGTGAGAGCGATCACCTGATATGAGGAGTGATAGCCGACTGGCTCTGGTGTTTAACTGCTCGCAGC
>NW_015531521.1:0-538 GCF_001515645.1 Sinocyclocheilus grahami
TGCTCCAGGGTCACATATATCAGAGTCTCTCTGCAGCAGTTCAGGGAAGATGAAGGAAAAAGTCTACATGCTCAAGAACCATCTGAAGAATAGCAACACAAAAGAATAGCAACACAAAAGGTTTGAAGGGCTGGCTTTCATTTCTGAAAGCCAGAATGCATGGATATTTATGCATTTTTAAAAGACCAAAAAATATTTGCTGCTGCAAGCATCTAGTCAAGGTTCATGACATCAAGATTTTTGAGACCATTAGTAGAGAGTAAACAAACATGTATAATACTCAACCAGTCTGATTTCAGATTTATGCAAAATGGCCAACTATGGCGTGGCTGGGTATTGTTGCACATTTCCTGATTTGATTATGATGCATAAGCTCGATTCGATTTATTTGTAATTTTTAGGAATGCACGATATTATCGGACCAATATCAGAATTGGCCGATAATTGCTTTAAATATAAATATCGGCATCGGCCCGATATGAAAAATAATGCCGATATGTCTTGCTGATAAGAGGAATACATTAACTCACATGTGCTC
>NW_015531522.1:0-538 GCF_001515645.1 Sinocyclocheilus grahami
GCAAGTCCTGAGGAAGCAGGAGATGGACACCATCATGCTCAGACAGAAGCAGCTGGAAGAGACAAACCGTCAGCTGTGTGATCGAGCAGGTGATCTCCGCAGGAGCTTGAGGGACCTGGAGCTGTCTGAGGAGAAGTACGCTGAGCTGAAGGAGCTGCCTGAGGACAAACTCACCATCCCTGAATATGTGGCAGTAAGCACTGAATTATCAACTGGAAATGGAAATGAAGATCTGTTTTTAGATACATTTATTGGTGCTATTAGTTCTTCCCAGTTCTTAAAAGCTACGTGTGTGTGCATATGTGTTTTTATTTTCCCCACATAGATTCGGTTCTACGAGGTTGTGACCCCTCTGAGGGCTCTTGTGACTGAGCTGCAGGTGAAAAAGTCTAACCTGAACGAGGATCTGGACAGCTATCGTAACCAAATTAGATCACTAATGGAGGTGTGAAATGTTTATTTTTTTCCCCTTTTTGGATACTAGTTTTACTACAGTCTTTAAAGTCAGCATGGAATTTAAAATTCATATATATATATA
>NW_015531523.1:0-538 GCF_001515645.1 Sinocyclocheilus grahami
TTCAATTCAGCATTAAACAGCCTCATAAACTGTTTGACTGTACAATTTATTTTTGCCACCTGGATCGCTTAGCTACTGGTGTTCTGCAAAAAAAAACTAAAACTATTCCAACATCCCTTATACATCAGCAAATAACAGCGATAATGCCACACAGGTCGTGCTACCCACTGAGAACATAATGAGAAGTGTATTTCTCTGATGGAGGAGCTGGTTGGGGCTCCAAAGCCTCAAGCTAAATCTGATTTGCCACATCCAGTAATGCACACAGCTAGCTTGCTGATCCTCTAATGATGACTATAACCAATTTAAACACCATTTACACATTTAAAGTAAAACTAAATTAATTACAGTTATTTCAACATAGGTTTCACAACAATGCAGAGGGACTCAATTAGGGTAATATTCTTAAATACGGTTGCAGTTTAATAAGATGGCAGGATGCTTGAACTCGTTTTTTTAACCTATGACTGTATTCCACAACATGTCACAGATGTCTCTCCATGATGTCTTAATCACAGGGCAAAACTCATGCTAAAAT
>NW_015531524.1:0-538 GCF_001515645.1 Sinocyclocheilus grahami
TTACATAGAATTAACTTTAATGTATCATTATTATCGTGACAAGATGAAACACACTTTTATAATGCTGTTTGTGCTTTTTCGCGTACATGTGGTTTCAGTTGTTCCTACCTTTTTTTTGGAAATGTAGAAGAAATTGTACAAAGGTTTCTGTTGAATCATGATTTGTTGGGGAAGATATATTCGTCTAAAGATTTGACGAGCAGATTTGTGTGTTCGCATGCTGTGAATAAGACCCAATGTCCCTCACACAAGCAGGATGGACATGTATGGAAGCCAGATTCTGCCACAGTTGATAAAAATATGATTCTGTACATCACTGTTATATATTACTTTGTGTTTTCTAAAGAATACATGTGAGACGGGAGTGAGCGTTCAACTATTTCTCTTTAAAGCACTACTCCAAAGCTTACGCCGTTTTCGTACACATCACGTAACATAGGAGGGTATAGGAACACAGAAGGGACAATTTGCATTTCGTAAATACACAACATATTTCCTAAAAAGTAGTTTAACTGTAACATATATATATATATATATA
>NW_015531525.1:0-538 GCF_001515645.1 Sinocyclocheilus grahami
TGACAGAATTTTCATTTTTGGGTGAACTAACCCTTTAAGTTAGAGAGTGTTCTCTGAGAATGTTCCCTGTTATCAGGGTTAGAGCAACACAAGGGTGAGGGAATGATTTTTGGGTGAACTATCCCTTTAACCAAGACTGTTTTGTCAGTTAGGCACCAAGTTAGCATGGACAGATCTTTAAACGAAAGAGAAAGAGACACTAAACGAATCGCCATGGCTGGCTTTTTCCTTCCTGTAGCGGCCGAGCCTGACTTGTCTGGGCTAGTTGTTTCAAACATTACCTCAGACACAGTGTCGCTCTCCTGGCGGACAGGAGAGAAGGCGTTTGATAATTTTATAGTCGAGGTGAGAGAGTCTGCTTTGCCCACGCAGGCGACGGGGCGCACCTTGCCCGGAGGTGTTCGCTCCACGGTGCTGACCGGCCTCAGAGGAGACACGCGGTATCAGATCAAGCTGTACGCCACCTTTGGTGGCTCAAACACAGCTGCCCTGATGACTGTAGTAACCACAGGTACAGCAGCGCATGCTTTTGACTAGT
>NW_015531526.1:0-538 GCF_001515645.1 Sinocyclocheilus grahami
ACTGATGAGATGCGCATGAAAATCGCATTCAATTATTTGCACAGCCCTAATATACTGTGTATATAAATCAGAATTGGTCAATCTCTAAGAGGTACAGCACTTGCAAAAACAATGTTATAACTAATCACAACATTTAATTTTCACAAGTAAATCCAGAAGCAACTTGAAAGAAAAATGAGAAAAAATGACCAGTTTTACATTTTTAGCTGATCAGGACATGAGCTGAAATATTGGACAACTTTGCACAAAAAGTTTGAGTAAGCATTTTATCCCACCATTGCCATGCTAATTCATGTAAATGTATGTTTATACATTGAAAACAATTAGTGGTGCTGCACGCTTGCTATCTATATTAACCAACAGTATAGGCCACGGCTGTATTTAACCGGTTACATTCTTTTAAGGGTTAATACATTCGCTCTTGCATCTAAAAACACATTCTAAACTACACTGAACAAAATTATAACAGCAACACTTTTGTTTTTATTTTATTGTGGCCTATTATTGTGGCCAGCCTAAGGCACACCTGTGCAATAAT
>NW_015531527.1:0-538 GCF_001515645.1 Sinocyclocheilus grahami
ATTTGGCTCTGATTCACATTCCACTTTAAACACCCGTATCAGCTTTATTCAGTAAATAGATTCTTTACTTGTTCCTTGGGTTGCTTGAGCTAGCGAGAGGAAGAAAATAACATGTCCTTGAGTGAGTTTCAAATTACTTGCCATACAAGGAAACAACACAATTAAGGTTCTTTCTCAAAACATGCCAGAAGGATTTCTGTCACTTTGGCATTTTCAGAGTGTCCGAATTTCACCAAGGGCAAAGAACGATAATTACAACAATCAACAATTTTTAGTTATCTGAGACTTGAGATTGATTTTGCAGTCAGAAATTTAGAGGAAGCAACATCCCATGAACCAAGTGTTGACAAAAAAAACACTGCTTGTTATCAATGGGCTCAATGAAGAAGTGTCACAGCAATTAGCCTGGAGGAAATAGCCATACTTTTCTTTACCAGACAAAACTATTTCTGAGTGGCATTAAACTTGCATTTCTGTACATTCTAAAAAATGTCGGGTTGTTTCAACCCAACTTTGGGTCAAATATGGACTAACCCAG
>NW_015531528.1:0-538 GCF_001515645.1 Sinocyclocheilus grahami
AATAACCCTAATTTAAAAAAAAAAGATTGCCAATAAAAAGTCTTAAAACATTTTATTACAAAAATAAATAGATTTTAAAACAATGTGCAGTGCGAGTAAATCTTTGATTTTTTTTAGTTTGCAGTTTGTTCTGCTGATATTGTTTTCTTGCAAGTTGAAGAGTTTTGAATTCCAGTGGAGCTGTATTCCAGTGGATGGTATAGGCGCAAGAATGAAAGACCTGATGCACTAGTTTTGTAACCACACAGAGTTTGGTTACTGTGTTTCTTTGGTGTAATGCCACTACCATTCACTAAGGGGCTCTAGGTAGCATTCTCTCTTGTATATAGCCAGGTAAGGGAAAGAAGTCGTCAGTGTTGTTTGGTGAAGGGGAAGCATGGTTTTTCTTCCATGGTTCACCCAAACTGCTCTTAGTCCATCTGCCTATCTATCTGCTGCTTTTGACACTGTGAACCATCAGATCCTCCAGTCCACCCTCTCATCATTGGGCATAACAGGGATTCCACTTCGCTGGTTTGAATCCTATCTCACTGGTAGG
>NW_015531529.1:0-538 GCF_001515645.1 Sinocyclocheilus grahami
AAAAAACATTTTTTTTATAATTAATCTCATATTTATTGTTACTATTGTAACAGACATAAGAAATTATTATGGGATCTTCTTCAAAGCTTTCAGAATCTTTTAAAATAATAATAAAAAAAAATGTAATAAAAACTTGTAACTATTAACTATTATCTTTATTTTATCCAGATATTATGCCAAACACTTTATCTAAGTGTGGAAGCATATTTCAGCCAAGGAATAAAAATATAAAAAAGCTAACTACAACTTTTCATCTTAATTTTTTTTTCTCGCAATAGTGAGTTCTGATCTCACAAATCAAATTTTTTTTCTCAGAATTGCAAATTGTTATTGTTAGATGTGAACTCAAAATTCTGAGAAAAAAAATCAGAATTGTGAGATATGAACTTGAAATTTCAAGAAAAATTATTTGACATTTTATTCTCAGAATTTTGAGATAAACATAGCAATTACATTTTCTAATAGTTTTATTCTGTGGCTAAATTAAGCTTCTATAACAAATGTCCCCTTTACCATCTTTGTGAGATTTTTTTTTTTT
>NW_015531530.1:0-538 GCF_001515645.1 Sinocyclocheilus grahami
TAATTCTATAGTTATTGAGGCTGAAAAGATTACATGGTTATATATGTTAGACATCAAGCATCCTGTGATATACCTCTGTGTGTTGAACTTGGCTGGTGAACGGATATTAATATTATGCATCTTCTGCAGCTCAGAGGAGACTGTTGACTGTTGCAAACCCCAGAGAAACAGAGAAACCCATCAAAATGACCCTGACCGCTGTGAATGAGCTCACCAAAAAGACATGGCTGGAGAGGGTGGACAAAGTTTACTTGAATATATATTTAGAAATTATTATATGTTAGGAACCACAGTTGTACACATTTGACCTTGCCAACTACAGAGGTTTTTTATAACAGTTGAGTGAAAAGCACATTAAATGATCTTTGCATTATTGATGTCACGCATGACATACGCGGTTCTAGGGTGATTAAAAATCATAAAAAATGGTTACTTGAAAAAAAGTGAACTGAAATAATGAATAAAATAATAATAATAAAATGAATTTATTTCATATTTAGTTGCCAAAGCAACATTTCTCATTTTAATTGAGTTTAAC
>NW_015531531.1:0-538 GCF_001515645.1 Sinocyclocheilus grahami
TGAATGCCACTATAGCCTTTTGTTTTATTTTATAGTTTAAAATATTATTTTATAACTACTTATTTTTCATTCTTGTTCTGTTCTAAATACCGTTAAATATTTGATGTATTGATGTGAGCGGAACTAAATAGGCTGTTTACATTTACCAGAATTTTAATTATACTATATATTTTATATTTAATCAACTACGTAATTATCAAATTTATTATTAACATTAATAAATATATAATGAAGCCATAACGTTGAACTCATAAAATAATGTATAAAAATATGTTAAAAAATAAAATATTTTATATTAATAAAAATAAATCCATATTCAAATATTATTTTCATATTTTATTCATAAAAAACATTAATTAACTAGTGATAATATTGTTAACTCAATCTTGTTTTCCTCCTTTTAAAAAACTGCTAAGACTCCCCTATGGTGAAAATCACGTTTTAAACATTGTTTATATGTCTGATGTTTTTAATATGCTTTAAGACAAACCATGTGCAAATGTTTGTGCCCTGTTCCTAACGTCACCAACAAGTAAGC
>NW_015531532.1:0-538 GCF_001515645.1 Sinocyclocheilus grahami
AGACTGTGCCGAAACATGACGTGAATGTGAGCAATTACACACGGCAGCTTGAATCGTTTAATTACGTTTGTGAGAGTTTGATCGAGTGGCTGCTGGTGAATTATAAAGTGAGGTTAATCTCACACGGATGCCTGCATCACACTTTCACTGTAACACCAACAGGACCGGGATTTACAGGACCACACTAGTCGTTCTTGGATGTGTATCACGGTATTCTTTCACGTTCCTCAGAGTATCACAGGCTACATCAATATTCATCCATATCAGGGTGTTTTCTCCAAGGCGTATAGTATATATCATATAATATATAGTATAGTAACACTGTCCAACAGCTACACCAGCAGATATAGTTTCAGAGGGAAGCAGCATCTCTTTTATCTCATAGAATTAAATCATATAATTGTCTACATAATTAAAATAAAATAAAAAAAAGCTCAAAAACAGTTTGTGGAAATGAATTAAGTATTTATAAAATAGTTTTGGCAGAGTTATCAAAAAAAACATTATTTGAAATAAAATAAACAATAAGTGAATTTAT
>NW_015531533.1:0-538 GCF_001515645.1 Sinocyclocheilus grahami
ATATATATATTGGTTCTAAAACATCTTTAATTTATTTTCTTTCTTTTGATTTTGGGATGAAATATGACCTACACATGTTTCTGACAGGTTCTGTCAGATTCGCTCAATCAAGCAAGCAATGGTCAGAATATCTACACTTTAAAGTGTTTGTTAGACGACAATGTTTTTGTAAATTTTGTGCCAGCAATAAGCATGAGCAAACTGTAGTACAGGGACATGTTAAGTGAATCCATTTATCCTTTCTGCTACTTTCCATGCAGATAAGCAAATCTTAAGTTTATAGGGCTCAACATGATATTCGATGCCTGAAAATGGCAGGGATGTAAAACAAAGGATTAAAGACCTTCTGTAATAATAAAGTTCTTGTGCAAGAGAGTGCACTGTTGTTAAAATAAAAGAAAATTGATCCACCACCCTTGCAGAACTAATGATCAACAAGATGATGAATGGATCATAAACATCTAAACATGACAACAAGGGAAGAAACTATGTAAATCTTAAAAGTCAATGCTTTGCAAATCTCTGTTGTGAAAAAAAA
>NW_015531534.1:0-538 GCF_001515645.1 Sinocyclocheilus grahami
TGTACTGTTTAGTGGATACAGTCCGTACCAGCTCGCTCAGCAGACACCACCAACTGACCAGCGCACGAAATGGCGTCGAGCAAATGCGCACTGGAACCAAGCCCCGCCCCGCTCTACATATCCTCCAATCTCATTGGCTACATCGCAGCGCGCTGGAGAACAGCATGGCATTGATTGGTGGATTGGTCTTGTACGGCATTCTTTTTTGAATAAAGGCCTCGTTTGATTGGTGGATTTAAGATTTGGTTAGCAGCAACCGCCCTCAAATCGTACAAATCGCTTTATAAAAGCTGTTCGTCTAGTTTACACGTCGTTAAATCCGAAGTAAAGGTCTTTACAGAACAGTGCATGGCAAAATAGTTATTTTACCAGTAAATTGCCCTTAAAGGTAAACTAATTTTGCTAAGTTGTTGAAATATTTTTAAAACACTGTAGGAAATATTATAACAGTTTCATATAACATATTAGCTATGGTGTTTTGATATTGAACTCTTTTTGTAAACCTCCATGCTTGTAAAAATTAAAAAAAAAAAAAAAA
>NW_015531535.1:0-538 GCF_001515645.1 Sinocyclocheilus grahami
ATTTTGTGAAAAGTTGTCTGTGAGGACCGAAATAAAATTATTGATGGATTGATCATTGCATTTTTGTTTGCATGTGTGTGTGTGTGTGTGTGTGCGCGCATGTATGTGTGTGTGTGTGTGTGTGTGTGTGTTATAATGTGCAGCTCATCCACTGGAAAACAGCCTTACAGGGACATTAAACAGGCTGAATAATTACTCAGTTAATTGTAAATCTTTTTTCCGTTACAACTTCAAATTATTTTTTTCTCATCAACAAACTGGAACACAAGATGCTGATGCAACATATTATAGAAATGGCACACTCCTGCAAATAAAAGAGGAATAAAACCGATCCATCATGTTTCGAGAGGGAAAAAGAGAAATATGAACACTAGCTTCACTGAGCAGCGACAAACTTTAGTTCTTTATGAACATCCAAAGTTATAGTTGATGAATCTGAAGCTCAAGCAGAGAAGATTTCTCTTGTATAGAAATACTTTCTTAAAATGACAAAAGGAGTTGTAGCGAATCAGCTCATGGGGAAATATGAATAATTAAC
>NW_015531536.1:0-538 GCF_001515645.1 Sinocyclocheilus grahami
TTATTGTTCAATAAATAATAGTTTATATAAATAATAGTAGTATAGCAACAATAGTATTTGGTACTGAGAAACTCAGTTCATTCTAAAATAAAATACAAATATTGGTTTTTAAAAAAAACTTAATTGTAATTGTAGCTTAAAAAATTACTGAAAAATAAAACTAACTGAAATAATACGATCTTAAATTAAGTAGTTCTAAAATTCCTAGAAAAAAAATAAATAACAAAAGCACATAATAAAATTACTCAAATTTGAATTCAACTAAAATTAAAATGCTGCAATAGTATATAAATTACACTATAAAACAACACCGATCCGAACCATTCCTGGAGACCAGATTGTCACAGGAACTCAGCAGCACCCTAGTTTTGTCCAGGATGTAGAAACTGTGTATATGTGGCCAAATAATCTGTTTAACTTGATGACTGCACAGTTTGCTATGTGTTTGAATAGGTCATGCAAGTGTGCATCTGTAAATATTGAATACAGTGTGTAAATGTGTTCTCTTTATGTACCGTTTCATTATCCACAATCAGTG
>NW_015531537.1:0-538 GCF_001515645.1 Sinocyclocheilus grahami
AAAAAAAAAAAGGAGACCTCAAAATAGCAACAAACATAAAACACAGAAAAACTCTGATAAACTAGACAGTGGTGCACCTTCTTCTGGTTCCTCTTCCTCAGTGGGAGACTGCAGGCGGCCACGTGCTCCTGCTGCACATTCTGTTTGTTTCTGCAGGCTGACCACTTCATACATGGCATCTCCCTGGCTGCCCTTCCCAGTGCCCTGCAAACATACAGAGCGAACACACTGTAAACAAAGCAGCATGTCAAAGCCATAGAGATGCCTTACAAATACTGTGCAGTTACATCATTAGGGTTACAGTATCCAACAGAAAAAAATGCACAGTACTGACAATATATATGGAATAATTAATAAAAAATTATTGTACAATGCACTGGAGACTCTTTTCAATATAATGAAACTAAATAGTGGACAAAAAGACAAAAAAGCACCATAAAAATGTGTAGAAATATGATATAAATCTAATTATAGAAATCATATTTATGTAAATATGTAGATAAATATTTATATTTCATGAATTCAATGCGTTATAGAT
>NW_015531538.1:0-538 GCF_001515645.1 Sinocyclocheilus grahami
CCCCCCCCCCCCCCCCCAAAAAAAAAAAAAAAAAAGAATCGAAAATTATAATAACCTGAAAACACCAGCACAATAAAAGTGCCGTTTAATTAACCCTTGAGAAGCATTAAAAAAAAAAACCTTAGCAGAAAACCAAGAGGAAATATCAAATAGTCAAATACAATGTATTGAACACGGTGCAAAATGTTAGCGTTTTTTCATCAAGTATAAAATAATAGTGTGTGATTCGAAATCATCAAAACGCCCCGCTCCTAAATCGAGAGAGACTTCAGCTTTTTTTTTTATCAGCAAGTGCAAGTACTGATGGCGTCCTCAGCTCTGGGTAAAGGGGAACCCTACACGACACGTGTGAGTGAGTGTGCGCGCGCCTCGGCTTCAGGAGGTAGCAAGCTCGAACGTGATAAACCGTTTGAGTCTCTCGAGGTACTGAGCGTAAAGCTCAATGTCGTTATGCCCGGCGCCCTCCACCCACAGAGGCTCCACGGCACGCGGACATCGCTCGTAGATGGCCAAACCGTGGGAGAAATCGATCACTTCG
>NW_015531539.1:0-537 GCF_001515645.1 Sinocyclocheilus grahami
AGGGAACCTTAGGTTCTCCACTGCTCAGAAACTAATCAGTAACACAGTGAAGTTAGTTCAGATGCATCATGCTCTCTCTCTGCAGGAGTGCGGTGAAGAAGAGAGACGAGTGTTTGGAAGCGAGACACAGGAAGTATCTGTCTCTGGGATGAAAACACACACATGAATGATTAGCGATCAACAGCAGTGACATGCATGTTTCATGATGCGAGTGCCTTTATGACTCATATCACTGTTCAGTGCTCGTCAGATTTTGCAGTCGTTCACTATTATATTAATAAATCTATACAGTAAACTTCATTACTGATTATGCACTGAATACTATTTTAACTTTTCTTAATTTCTAACACGAACATTATTGCACATTTAGAAATGCATAACTCTTTGTGGTTTTCTTGCACTGTACAGTGCATACTATGCAGTAAGAAGTACACTAGTATTCTAAACTCTGAAGAAGCGTGAGCCGCGTGCTGATTCACGTGTGCATAAATGTGTTTGTCAGACTCGTTCAGAAACAACTCGTCAGTCTTCAGTCCA
>NW_015531540.1:0-537 GCF_001515645.1 Sinocyclocheilus grahami
TACCATTGACCATTGTCACGTCATTATGTTGAAAAAAATGTTAACCTGAATATTTTGTTCATGAAGATCTAATGTGTGATTTAAGTGTTCCCTTAAATTTTGAACAGATGCTTCCCATTAGGGTTGTCAAAAGTACCGATGCCAGTACTGAAATGTAAAAAAATGTGACGACACCAGCATTTCCCGCGAGCATTTTGAGCGGATTCTCAAACAGCACTCGCGGGAAATGCTGGTATCGTCACATTTTTTAAATTTCAGTACAGACTTCTGACAATGCTACTTCCCACTTAAAGAGACAGTTCATCCAAAAATGTCATGGATGTCTCATGCTGTTCCAATATGACATTCTCTCTTCTGCAGAACACAAAAGAAGGTATTTTGAAGAATGAAACCATTTTGGTAACCATCTGTTTGGATGGATGTTTCATGCAGAAGGAGAAAACTGTCGCAGCATAAATTATGCCCGAATTGACATTTTTGGGTGAACTACCACTTTAAGAGGCTGATGATCAGACAGGTGGCTCCCCGTTCTTCATG
>NW_015531541.1:0-537 GCF_001515645.1 Sinocyclocheilus grahami
TGGAATACACATACTACAAGCATCCTACCACACACAAAAAAAAAACTGTACAAGCAGTCAATAAATTGCTTTGACATCCGAGCATGATTATTCGTTATGACGGTTACATCACAGCAAAGCCAGCATGGTAAAAATGAAGTCCAGTCAAACTTGAGACTCGCACACTCTTTCGCTCCCACCCACTTGGCACAAACAGCAAGTTACAGATCAATTAAGCCAGGGATTTCCTCAATTAAGAGTCTTTGGGTCCTGCAGGGCTGTTTGGAGGGGGAACAAGGTTTGCGTCCAAATGGTATTTAATTACTGCACTGAAGCTAAGTGCCTGTTTAACTGGCCCAAATTAGATCGCTCCAGGTCTTCAGATATCGATTTAATGGATAACCTATAAAATCTCCAGGAAAAAAAAGCCTGGCGGCCGGAAGGTTAAAGACTAACCACCGCCACACGACACGCGCCTGCTGTTGCTCTCACCAAGAAATGGAAAATTAACATTGTTTATCAAGGATATATTTATATCAGACAAAACTATTTGGTGAT
>NW_015531542.1:0-537 GCF_001515645.1 Sinocyclocheilus grahami
CTTTTAAACAGCAGAACACAGAAACAGATGTTAGTCTGTCTTTTTTGAGTAATTTTTCTACTTTACTGAACTCAAGTCTGCAAAAAACTATACAACTTTACATAAATGGCAGTCCTACCCTATAGTCATTATGATCTATGCAAAACATTTTATATAACATGTATGCATTATTATTTTGAATTACTCAAAAGTTTTTCATTAGCTAAAATGCTTGGTAAGTCAAAGAAAAAGTGGCCCTGGTAAGTATCTGTGCACTTAAATGGCACTTAAAGTCATTTATTTGCTCTCCTTGTCATGTGGCACATTTATAAATCACATACAATTTTATGAAAAATAACAGCATTCAGATTTGGAAGGACATGAAGGTGAATAAATAATGACATTTCAATTTTCATTTCATTAGTTTTTTCTTCCTTTAAGCTACTCTTAAAGGAGTAGATTAAAGGTCTAAATAATAAAATAAAATATAGTGGATATATACAGTATATACTGTATATATATGTGTGTGTGCAGAGGGATGCTTTCTGTGGTCCACAG
>NW_015531543.1:0-537 GCF_001515645.1 Sinocyclocheilus grahami
AAAAACAATGGGACACATTTAGCGCATACTCTATAGAAGAAGAAGAAAAAAAAAGAAACAGGAAGGAAGGATTAGGTAATGGTTTTTGCAGGTGGAAATGATTCATGTCATGTAGTTCATGTAAGAGTAAAGAAGAGGAAGTGAACGCATGTCAAAGCATATCTTTCAGCCATTTAACAATTTCAAAGAGAGAATCATCTGAAAAAGACTAGAAACTCTGCATCATATGATCCTAATCTAAAAACAGTTTTCATTGAATCACAATCTATTCATCTTTGTTAATGTTTTTTCATATAAATACAACTGTCCATTGTTATTTTATGTTGACTTGGGTCCATTAAATAATATTAAAACATTAAAATAACTTTTGATTTTATTAATGCATTAGGCTAACTAATATGGAAATTAACATTAAAGAGGTCATATGATGCGATTTCGTGTTTTCCTTTGTCTTCGGAGTGCTAAAAGCTGTTCATGCATACAGCAGATACATAAAGTCACAAAGATTAAATTATCAAACCCAAAGACATATTCTTT
>NW_015531544.1:0-537 GCF_001515645.1 Sinocyclocheilus grahami
CAAAGCAGCTGAACATCATTCATTTTCAATGAGAGTTGTGTTTTTTAGTGACAGACTGGCGCAGTCACAAAGTTGAGCTCAAATTTATGCAAATGAGCCAGAATACTGCTGTGACTGGGAAAAATTACATGTTTTTTTTTTTGTCCTATCTATTTCTTTATTAAAAATAATAATGAATTAATAAAAAATTGTAAAAATAAGTAAATAAATAAAATTAAAAGGTGGTTATTTTACCTAATTCAACAAATTTTATGCATTGAACTATACTGAATGATTAGCTTTGCTGGGGTGGGTGATGTGACTGAAATCATAAATTCCCGATATGAGTAATTTTATGAATACCTGCCAAGATGGTATTTTTTCCATATTTTTTTGTGCATTAGGTCATTTAAATGCAAAAAAAAAAATTTGGTTTATCACATAAAGAAATGTGATAATTTCTGTATGTGATAAACCAATTTTTATTTTTTATTTTTTTTGCATTTAAACGACCTAATTTTGACCTAAACTTCAAAATGTACAAAAAAATGCCCAAAC
>NW_015531545.1:0-537 GCF_001515645.1 Sinocyclocheilus grahami
AAAAAAAAATCTGATCACTAACCTTGCAAAGCCTATAATCATCTAATCAAACCTATAGTCATCTCTGCTTGTACCTGTCAACAGAATAAACGAGAGTAAATACAGATAACGACCATAACAGCTTCAACTCCCTCAGATTCCTCCTGTGATCACTTCATGAATCAGCTGGGCAATAACGTATTCCTGATGACATTTTTTTGCCCTAAACTTTAAACAATATCAAACTAATGAGAAGTCCAGCAATCTGATTCAGGGCTCTACAAGTGAAAACCTGCTACTTATAACATTTCTTTATCTGTCTCCAGTCTTCATCTGCAGCAACAGAAAGTTTAATCCGAGGTCAAGATGGGTGACGTAACTGAAACGGTTTCCACTTTGTTCTCAATACAGCTGAGTATTATTTTAGAAAGAGTCTTTCATCAGGAGATTCATCCTGCCAGGAAATGCGAGACTCAAACCCTCATGAAAAATCACATCACAGATATACAAGTGAATAAATAAAGTTAGGAATCTATAACCGAGACATAAAAAAAAAAA
>NW_015531546.1:0-537 GCF_001515645.1 Sinocyclocheilus grahami
AGGGTGTATGATTTTTTTAAAATGTGCATGAATAAATCTTGTATAATGAATATTGTAATAAGTTAAATAACTAATATATAATTTAAAAATTAATAAATAATTGGAATTTTTATTTCATGGTGACTTTAAATTTGGGCCTGTGCATGCTTTTACAAGACTTAAAATTTAAGAAAAAATAGTCTGTTTATCCTATGTAGGCCTATGTTTTTTTTGGGTAACTTTTGAGTTTGATAGCAAATGCTTCTAGTCATTATTAGTGAATGGAAAAGAGCAGCTAGGACATTATATATGATAAATAAAAAATATATAATATTAATTTCGGAACAATCTATTTCATCTATTACATTTGCGATTCTGTACTTTCAACTGACTGACACAGAAGAGACCATAAACAGACCATACATGATCATCTAACACTCAATATAATATGAGGAGATTCTCGTGTCATTTAATAAACCCAACAACAGATTCACTATTTCGCTTCGTTAAACAAAAATGTAATCCAGTTGTAAACAACTGAATTTCACATTAATTTTC
>NW_015531547.1:0-537 GCF_001515645.1 Sinocyclocheilus grahami
AGCATGGTTGATGAAGCAGACAAGAAATGTGCTGCAATTTGCTCTGCCCCGTGTTTTCGTTATTCAGTTCAGTATAAGGCCAAATCAGGATCTGACATGTAACAATCTGTAACTGGACTAATTATGCATTCATGGGGGTATTAAAAAAATAAATAATAATAATAATAAAAATCAAATTTCTTACAGCAAGTTAAAATATATTTATAGAATATTTATAAATCTGTATGTAATTTTTTAGAATGTGTCATGTATATATTACACTATTTAAAAGTTTAGTTTTTTATGCTCATCAAGGCTGAATATATGTTCAAAAATACAGTAAAACAGTAATATTGCAAAATATTAGCATTTAAAATAATGGTTTTCTATTTTTAAAATGTGTGTATACACACACACACACACACACACAGAGTTGTGCTCGTAAGATTACATACCCTTGCAGAATATGCAAATATGTTAATTTTAACTAATTAAGAAGGATCATGAAAATTCCATGTTATTTTTATTTAGTACTCTCCTGAATAAGCTATTTCACAT
>NW_015531548.1:0-537 GCF_001515645.1 Sinocyclocheilus grahami
AGCTGTTCTGAACCTGAAAACTTTTTCCCGTCTTAGGGTGTCAACTCAGAGTTGGTGGAACCTCCTTATTGAAACATGCCCCTGGTGAATTGTGTTGTTTTATGTTGCTGAAGACTGTGTTGTGTGTAATAGAGTGCCGTCAGTTGATTCGCTGGTGTCTCATTGCAGCAGTATCAGATCGGCCCAGTTTAGATGACTTTGAGCACCACCCCAGGTTAGACTGAACAGGTGGCCAGTGACACACATTTATCTGACTCACAGCAGTCATGGCTGCATTGTATTGTTGGGATCAGTCAGGATAAATGCTTTTGATTATTTGGATATGGTGAGCAGGAGTGACAAAGGGAGTGTAGAGAACAGCTTCCTGATCACCTACAGAAAGAGGATCATGGACTAAACACCGCCACACAATTTTGATCCTCTGCTCCAGTCTGTGAGGGGCTCTGTGTGGATGCTGAAAGAGCTGAACACACTGTGCAAGCTGAAACCGCAGCCAGACGGGCCAGAGATCAGCTAGTCTGAAGAAGCAAAATATGT
>NW_015531549.1:0-537 GCF_001515645.1 Sinocyclocheilus grahami
AGAAAGAAAGAAAGAAAGAATGTGTCATTTCATCATGTTGTTCTCAATTTCAGTAGATGATAATAACACTTCATTATTCTTTTATTTTAAAACATAGTTATTAATAGAAATATTCCTGAAACAGTGCAGCATGCATGTGAGCATTCATACTGACCAGTGCCAGCGAGCCGACAGAACTCCTCCTGCATTTGAGAGGCTTCTGTTGGTGAGTCTGGGCTATCCAGGCATGAGTCTGCTGAAACTGGCTCTGAATACATCAAGTTTGGGTGAGATACGTGCAGACGGAAAGATGAAGTGTCAGGATTTTGCTAGAAAATAACAGATCAGTTAAATGAATGAGAGCGACTGTGTGATGCAGTGTCTGTGTGTGTAATGTACAATTAGAAACAGAGCTATTTTACCTGTTGTGTGCTTTTATTTTCCTTGCTATAATTCTTTGATCTCCATTTTTTGTGTCCTCTTTTCTCCTTTTTAGAGCCTTCAGTCTGGGGTCACACACACACATATACAGTGGGGGAAAAAAGTATTTAGTCAGCC
>NW_015531550.1:0-537 GCF_001515645.1 Sinocyclocheilus grahami
ATATTATATTGTTGTATTAAAACCATACCTGTGATATTCTGACTAAAAACTAATCAAGCCTGTGGTCATCGCTTATAAAATAGTCTTTCCTGAGCAGTCGTGATGCTGCCTCCAGGTTCCAGCACAACACTAAAAACATCTGTCAATGATACATTCTTGTGCTGACAGCCAGCATTTCCCCCCCAAAAGCCAGGTACTAGGAAAACACAAGAACTGAATTGGATTATACACACAAAAAGACAACAAATGCAGTAATATCCACAAATTCAAGAGTCTGACACATGCTCTCGGCTGATGCAATCAATCAGTGTGATATAAACACTGCACTCCACCAGCTGCAGGGAAACACTGGTGGAAATGTGTGAAAGCGTTCAGTGAGAGAGTGAATCACAGTACGCAGAGAGTCATGCAGATGACAGCTATTAAAGCTTACTGTATTATATGAGTTCAGCCTAGCATAACAAAATTTCACATGAGGAACAGTATTGTTGTTCAGAATATGTGCTTGGCTGTGATTGAGCCAGTCAAAAAAAAAAA
>NW_015531551.1:0-537 GCF_001515645.1 Sinocyclocheilus grahami
GGGAGGCAAAAGAGAAAGAGAGAAAAATGATAGGGAGTGCATAAGAAAACAGGTGCAGTGAAGAGGTGTGTCATATTGTGAGACTCACCAGGTACAGTGATGTTCGCAGTGGTCCGTGTCACAGTAATGGCAGTGAGGCCGTTCTCTCTCCAGTAAAGAGTGTAACGCAAGGCCACAACAACATTACCACACTGTTGTGACACTTAAAAAAAAAAAATAATAATTACACAATGAAAAGTTTTCCAAATTTACACTTCATGTCAATCTTGACAACAATGGTACTAAAAGAGAAATGATAGTAATACTTTCTGTATTATTATTTGCTATGTACACTACCATTCAAAGGTTTGGGTTATTTTAAAGATCACCAAGACTGCATTTATTATCATTCATATCATTTATTCATCACAGAGTAAACACAAAAATACTGTAAAATATTATTATTTAAAATAATTGTTTTCTATTGAACTACATTTAATGTATCATTTACATTGTGATGCAAGGCTGAATTTTCAGCATCATTACTCTAGTCTTCAG
>NW_015531552.1:0-537 GCF_001515645.1 Sinocyclocheilus grahami
TATAGGAAATTGCCAAGTACAGAATGGATTGTTGAGCAGTTTGTACATATGGACCGAATGAGTCGAGTCAGACCGGCTATTGACATCTGCAAGTCTAAACTTAGTGAGGTCTGAATGTGATTTGTGCAGTTGAATAAAAATAATTTAATATTTCCTTTATATTACATTGGTTCCAGAACATTTTATTTAAAACATGAAAAGCAAAATAAAAATAGCCTTTTTCCACATTGTTCTTCTTCAGCCTTAGTAACTTTACAGGGATAGTTTATCCAAAAATACAAATGATAATAAAAACACACAAACATAATTTCTTACTCTCGTGTCGTTCTAAACCTCAATGCCTTTATTTCTTCCTCTAGGAAGAAATATGAAGAAATACTTATTAGAATGTCACATACTATCTGTTATTTTGCCTTCCAAAGACTTTTATTTTTATATTCTTGTACTCGTGTACTCATGTTTTCCGTTATGTTCATTATCAAAAACAGTAACTGTCACAGTGTTTGTTGTGGTGACCGGGACTGGTCACTTGAGTGC
>NW_015531553.1:0-537 GCF_001515645.1 Sinocyclocheilus grahami
TATATATTTAATTATACATTTAAAATCAGAAATGTATTATCATAAATGCAAATATTTTGACATCCATAGATTTTTAATGCGAGTTTATGGGATGTTTTTGCTCGCGATCAGGACAGTGGTACCGATTTTTAAACAAAAAAAAATGTGATTTTAAAATTGTTTTTATTTAAATACATAATTTTATATTTGTATTAATTATTCCCAATTTCTTATTTAAAAGTATAATTTAAATACATATGATGTAAAAATGTGACAATTACAATATAACAATTTTAAAAAAATTTGAATATTTTAAAGATTTTTTAAAAATATAATATTCACTTAAAAAATTATATTATATAAATTTTACACACGCGTTTTATTCATGTTTTGTATTTTAACCAATGATTCACATATTTGTATTATACATTTAATGTAAATATAACACTTCTGTCATCCAATTTGTCATTTATTATTTTTTCCCCATCAAATGTTAAGTTTTCTTTAAGACGGCATTTTGCAATACTAGCTAAGAATTATACAGTTATTGTAATTAAA
>NW_015531554.1:0-537 GCF_001515645.1 Sinocyclocheilus grahami
ATAGTTACACTACTTAATACATTTTAAATAGGGTAACTTGTAATCCGTAATCTATTACATTTCCAAAGTAACCTTCCCAACACTGGTCACAGCAAACTTTACTCAGATGTTGAATATAATTAGTCACTCGCATTCACTTGTTTTTCAGAGGTCCATAATCATGAACCTTGTGCACAACTGTTTAGGTAAGAATGTCCTGCATGGGCAATTGGATTTAGTAGATGTGTTCTTTAATGTTTGCCATCTATATGTTTTAATTGAATACAATTTCCTTTGTTTGTTTCAGCTTTTATGACTATGCGGGTAACGTCAATGAAGAAAATCTCAACAGAATCCTCAAGGACAGAAGAAAAGTAAGCAGTTATGCATAAAAAATTTTAGAGAGGAAAATAAATCAATTATTAGCAGGTGCTTTGACAGGTTCTTTGTCCTTTGGTGTTCGACTTTGTGTGTTTTAATTCCGCCGCCCCACTTCACAATGTCTCTTCTTGCTGAGCAGAATGTTATCGGCTGGTACCGGTTTAGAAGGAACACTCA
>NW_015531555.1:0-537 GCF_001515645.1 Sinocyclocheilus grahami
TTTTTTTTTTTCCTATGGACATTCACAACTAGCACTGAAGCTTGGTTTTAAGAGCTCAATAAAAATGATTCATGAACATTTTGTAGCTCTTAAATGTCAGAAACTTTTGTCAGACATGTTCGGCGGCTTTTTTAGATTTTTTGAGGCAGGTGTATGACTTGGATGAGGGATCAAAGTTGTTCTTTTGAGTTCTGAGGGGTTTGAAAGACATCAAGTGCTAAATTAATATGAAATCTGGGGCTTTGAATGGCATTTTAGGATTTTGCAAGAGAACCACCTCAATCCCTAGTGCAAGGCATCTATTAGAAAAGGCTTTAGTGTTGCCATCTACTGTTAACAAAATTGGCCTGACTAGGAAAAAAAAGCAGAGAATTAAGTCTTGGCAAGAGTCAATTAAGGGACACACAATTAACTCGCCTTATCTTGCCTTAATGATACCATACCCGAATGAACTTGAAAACATAGTAGTCATCCTATGTGTAAATCTTTCTGTTTTGAACAGAAAGAAGGTTTTCAGATTCAGAAGGTTTTACAGCC
>NW_015531556.1:0-537 GCF_001515645.1 Sinocyclocheilus grahami
TATATTAATAGTAAATAAATGATACTAAATTAACACTCGTGTTATCATGTGTCTCTGCAGGGCCGTAAGGGTCTTGGCTCCATCTTTGTTTGGGCGTCTGGTAACGGGGGCCGGCAGGGCGATCACTGCTCCTGCGACGGCTACACCAACAGCATCTACACCATCTCTGTCAGCAGCAGCACGGAAAACGGCAACAAGCCCTGGTACCTGGAGGTCTGTTCCTCCACCCTCGCCACCACATTCAGCAGCGGAGAGTTCTACGACCGCAAAATAGTTAAGTCACATAAACATCTGTTAGACCACCACAACAAAGCTCATTTGTTCCTGAAAACCACTTAGAATGTTAATCAAGGCTTTTTGGAGTGGTACTAATTCGACAATTACTAGAGTATTTCCATATTTAATTAAGGTTAAGACTCTTTTGCTGACCAAGGCTGCATTTAATCGTATGTTTTTTTGCAAAAAACAGTAATATTCTTAAATATTTTTACAATTCAAAAGGACCATTTTGTATTTGAATACACTTAAAAATTTTAT
>NW_015531557.1:0-537 GCF_001515645.1 Sinocyclocheilus grahami
AGAGTTTTGGCAAAAATGCAGAAATCATGTTACTGATAGACTTGCGCTGCTCCTGTGATTATAAAGAGAATGATCTTTGATTGTTTCTATATATAAAATGATCACAGTATAGTTAACTGATGGTTTTTACGCGACTAATAGGAACTGTGTGTACATTTACTGTACACATTTAGTACATTTAGTCACTGGCTCGATTCACTAATGCATAAAAGCAGTAAACCACTTTGTGACAAAGAACGACTGTATATGACAACAATCACAGGTCATGATGGTCATGAAACGTCATCTCAGATTACGTTTCTAGAGGTTTATAAAGTTTACAAAGTTTGTTGTTGCAAATTGTTTGTGAAACTGCAATCTGACGGAAAGATTTCAAATTACATATTTGATCTGTGTATGTATGTGGATTAACTATAGTAAATTAATACATGGAACATACAGGAAAGAGAATTAAGTGCAAAATGTATAATCCTGCACTAAAGTTCAGGCCCCGAGTTAGGGCTGGACGATATGGCCAAAATTTATATCACGATATAT
>NW_015531558.1:0-537 GCF_001515645.1 Sinocyclocheilus grahami
ATATTGTCCTATCCTAACAAACCATACATCAACGGAAAGCGTATTATGTATAAACCTGACCGGTGACCCTTATGACTGGTTTTGTGGTCCAGGGTCACATATAAATACATAAATATATACAGCTTTTACTTCATATATAGGCCTATTTTACTTGTAAATTCACTGTAATATTAACCACACTTGGTCTGTCAGTTTTTATCAAAAATAGAGTCCATTATAAATTGTTTGACTTTCAGAACTTTCACTGGTTGATGGTTAGTCAATTTTTCTTATATTCACATTTAATTTGTGCAAGATGTAAAACCCTCAAACAGCAGGATCAAACCATAGACCTGGCAAACCAGTAAAAGCAGTAACGGTAAAAGGTTTGTAATAACAATAGAGTGCTGCAGGAATGAGTCCTAAACCAGAAAACAAGATAGCATGTGCACTTTCAGTTCCATCATCCTGAAGTCAATGGTTTATTTAAACAGGTTTTAGTATGCCTTAAATACGTTCTGCGGTTAAAACCTTTTTTTCAAAAAAATTTTCCCCCCC
>NW_015531559.1:0-537 GCF_001515645.1 Sinocyclocheilus grahami
GCTTGATTCTGAGTAATGTACATTATTCATAAATAAAAATGACAAAATGATTTTTTTGAACCTTCAACATCACATTTGTTTTATTTATTTATTTTTCTAATCACGTTAGTCAATCGTATACACACTCCTTCTAAATCAAAGTATTGGTAGACTGGAAGAACCAAATAGTTTTGAATCAGTGTGCAGAAATAGTGTTCACTGGGTTAGTAGATGTGGAAAGTCAGACTCTTGCTTGAACAGTAAAACAAGTGTCAGCATATATTATACATATTCACACTGTAATATCACATTCAGCATTAGAATAAGAGTCTTCTCAGTGTCTCAGTGGCCAATTTCGACAGTAACATTATTCTTTGCCACTACAGGGCGCTGTAAGGCTGTGTGAATTGCCATCGAAACTCAGGACATGCACTTTAATGTAACGGATTTGCCCAGTTATGTTTATATAATATCTCTTTAAGAGTTAGATTCATGTTTTCATAGACAAAAAGCACCAGATCCACACAATAAATAAAGGATGAAATGGTACGCCGTTGA
>NW_015531560.1:0-537 GCF_001515645.1 Sinocyclocheilus grahami
TAAGAAGAAGAGCTGAGCACTGCCATGCAATATGTGCTTTTACACTCCCATCCAGGCCACGTCTCACACAGTCTGTAATAAAATGACATTACTAACATAAAAACTGTTTTTAAGATAATTGTATAAATGTAAAAAATATAAATGTTTCTTGACTGAGTTAAGTTGTGTTAGCTGTAATATTTGTTGTGATGTGTAATTCAGTGTATTTTTAGAGTAAGTTTGGACAGTATATCAGATATGAACCTTTTTTATTGGTGAATCTAAAATTAAGCAACAGTTGATAATTTTGCAATAATTTTATTAGGTTTTATGTGCCAGTTATGATTCAAGTCCAAGACTAATGATTCTTAGTAGCAAATGGCATTAAAATTCAAAATGGCATTAGAGTTCGATTCATTTTCAATCAGTTGAAACTGCCAATTTCAATAAATCGATTAAAAAATTATTTAAAACTAATTTAGAAATTGGTTTGCATCATCACTCAAAAATCTTCAATGCGATTCCCTCTGCCCCATTTATAGACAAGTTTTAGTAAAA
>NW_015531561.1:0-536 GCF_001515645.1 Sinocyclocheilus grahami
CAGTTAGAGCTGCAGATTATGTCATCAACACACAAACACATACATGCAGAACTAGAGCAGAACCAGAGGAGGGTTTGCAATGTACCAGGGTTAGTATAACAACGTGGCTCTTGGCTGTGAATATAAAGGCAAATGGAGTGGAAAGTCTATATAGGTGATCAAATAGGAAAGGGACAGGATCATATGCTTGTCAAATAGTGTCAGACAGCAGGGATGAAGTTGCTAGATGACGAAAGTGAGAGACAGAGAAAGAGCGGTCCAAAGGAGACCACAGTCGAGTGCAACGGTCTTACTGCTGAATATATCTTGCGCCTCTCAGAAGAAACTCACTCGATCTCCCTGTGGAGACAAAACACAACGAAAGACAAATACAAGATCAGCAGAGATGAAAACGTGGCATGCAAGTGTTCACAGCCTCGCACACGCTTTCATCTCCTGTATCCTGACGTCAATGATTAATGTTTGATGGAAATCATTTTTTCCGTGTGAATTCTGGGTGCTAATGCGCAGAGCGATGGCTCGATGCCATTTTAAGT
>NW_015531562.1:0-536 GCF_001515645.1 Sinocyclocheilus grahami
TATATATATATATATATATATATATATATACATACATAATGCATATATTTACAATTATTATTATATTGTGTGTATATAAATAAAACAAAAATGGTTTTGGTGCCGCATTTGTTTGCAGAGCCTTTGCATCTATAAATGCACATCAACAACAAGAAACATGGGAAGCTTTTCCCTTACAGCCGTAGTAACTTTTCAGAAGCTCTGTTCTGGTTGTGGACAGCAGGGAAAAATACCACAGATAATACAATTAGTTGCATGAAGAGTTAAGGTGCATAAATGTGCTAAGATTTGGTAATAAAATCAACAAACTTAGTAACTAAGCATGGATTAGGCATAAAAAAAGTGTCCAAATACATCTTCAGGCCACACGTGTCAACTTCAAACAGGATTCAGTACAAAACACAGTAGACACAGGTCATGTTTGTGGATGTGGCTCTGGGCAACAAAAAGAGCAATTGTAATACTAAGCTGACCTTCCATGAATTTTTCAGAGAAAATATTAGATGTTACGAGCGAAAGAAATATCACAGTATTTT
>NW_015531563.1:0-536 GCF_001515645.1 Sinocyclocheilus grahami
AAAATAATATGTGACCGCAAAATGTTCAGCAAACCTTTACATCTGTTGGGGGGGGCGGGGCAACAACATGACATTACCAAAACAAAAACAAAAAACCTTTCAGTAATGAATGCATTATCTAAAATAAATATATAGATTTAAATAAACATTATAAATATATAGGCCTGAACTACTAATGACAGCTGTAATCTCAAACTTCAGCAGCAATACATCATGTAAATGAGATTAAGATAAAGTGCACACTTAAAGATGGGTTACTTTGCCCTTCTGTGTCTAGCATTCAGAAAAGCCAGACTGACTATCGGGCCCTCTCTGCTGCATCCAAATCTTCAAAAGCTGCCTGGGGCTACGGGAGCGTGAGCGGTGTTTTTGGAAAGTAAATGAGGTATTTTTGCTTGCGGGGCTGGTGTTCCGGTCTTGGATGCGCATGATCAAATGCAGATTTTACAATATGCTGATTTGGTGCTCAAATCATTTCTTAATGATGAAAACAGCTGTGCTGCTTAATATTGTTGTGAACTCTTAAGCTTTTTTTT
>NW_015531564.1:0-536 GCF_001515645.1 Sinocyclocheilus grahami
CCAAGATATAGATGAGTTTGTTTCTTCATCGGAACAGATTTGTAGTGATTTAGAATTACATCACAAATGGATCTTGAGCAGTGAATGGGTGCCGTCAGAATGAGAGTCCAAACTGTAAAATGAAGGTAATGGAAAAACATATGTTGCTATGCCTGGAGTATATTTTAAAAAAAGTCCTGAAGCTGGTTGCCTCATGTTTTTGAGGTTTCTCATTTTCAGATTTTTTAATCTTCCACCCTAAGCAATGTAAATCCTCTTTATACTGCAGTGATTCAGTCATGACCATTGACATGTCATTTCCTTCTCAACAGAGATTGTGTGTGGGGAGCCGCCTATACTGCCCCTCACTGTACACATATGGAATGGCAGAGTCACATTTAACAGCACTGTAACATATCACTGCAAACACGGTTACTATCCGAAACAAGGACTTAATATATCTGTGTGCGCTGAGAATGGTTACTGGACAAAACCAACTCTGTTGTGCAAAGGTATTTGTTTACATTTCTTTTAAAACTCAGTTAACTTTTCTTTTT
>NW_015531565.1:0-536 GCF_001515645.1 Sinocyclocheilus grahami
ACTCTGCAGGACACCGGCCCTCCAGGACCGAGTTTGGACACCCCTTACATAGACAATACTCACAGAAGGTATCAGATAACTGACATAGTGTAAGTAGATTTTTGGTTTCAGCAATTTCAACTGTTAATCTGTTAACAGAGATCAACTGTTAATATCAATGTGAATGACACATGAATGCTCATAAATTGAATGTGTAAATGGTTCAGAATAATGACTTGTACTTAGCAAGATGCTGCAAAAATAATCATTATAGTTTCATATGGATGAATAAACTTTATCAGTTTGCAAAAGAAAATGTGATCTCCAAAATACTTAAATATCATTAATGTTACCTTCATTTTAATATATCCAAATAATATAAAAACTTTTGTCACGCTGCATGACATGACAAGTTGCCTCTTTTTTTGCAGTAGCCTACATATTGCTGCCTTCAAGTGTACTCATGCCAACCTACATGCATTTCTGATGCCCTGGGTGCTTACAGCAATTTGAAAAATGTCAGCCATTTATATCAATGGAAATGAGAGATGAAGTCC
>NW_015531566.1:0-536 GCF_001515645.1 Sinocyclocheilus grahami
AAACGCCTCTTTCCTCACACATTTGGCTCTTTTGGGACAGATGACTGATCGTTTCAATTGAGGCTTTGCTTAGTCCAAGCTCAAAATGGAATGGTTAGTCTTGAGAAGTATGATGAAGTACTGCAGCTGAATACTTTGGAAGAAATTTAACTTTTTAAAAGAGAAATACTTTCATAGATCTTCCTTAAGCCCTGTTGCGACAGAAACTCATTTCCTAGAGGATTCACGCTGAGGAGCGAGTCTGATCAATAGAACGTTAGCTTGAAAACAACACGGCCCTGTAATCATCATTGGGATCTATGGTGTGGGAATTAAATTGCTGCTTTTTTAGAGTCACTGTTGTTGTTGTTTGCACTTGTTGGTGGACAAATCTCAGATCCCTTTTGAAAGAAGCCAGAATATCACAGAGACTTGAGACTTGTTTCCATGTTATTTTCCACTCTTATGAAGTTCTTTTCAGATATTCATAGCCTATATCTGGTTTTGTGCTTTTATACAGTATCTATTCAAATTAGCTGTTGTTTACTGACTCTTTA
>NW_015531567.1:0-536 GCF_001515645.1 Sinocyclocheilus grahami
TTAAAAGAAGCCTCTCAGAGCTCCGTTATTAAATTTACGATTCACACAGCCAGACATCCCATCTATGACCCAGTCGGACTTCCGTGCAACAGACTGAACGATTAGCCTGGTTGCTCAAAGTCAGTGAAAATATTAAACAGTATTGAAGCTCAGTATGTACGCTACATTTTGTGAAAAATGTAATGGATTTAGACCTCCATGAATGATTCAAACAGAGTTTTATGTTTGTTAATGAAGCTCATAAGTTCGAGATTCACAATGTAGTGCGAAATCAGGCCGCTTGCATGATCAGAAAAGCCTCTGTAGTACTTTATCACATAAATGCAGCCATAATTAAACAGCACTAAAATGCAGATAATAGAAAATTGAAAATATAAGAATTGTTTTTGTGGTTCTGAAATAATGATTTTACTACCTGTTACACCTCTAATAATTGAAGTATGTTTTTTAGTCACTGCAGTCTCTCTCTCTCGCTGCACTCCAGTGAACCAGTTTGAAAACTTTCCGGACGGAGTTGGAAATCTGCTCAATGAGCC
>NW_015531568.1:0-536 GCF_001515645.1 Sinocyclocheilus grahami
TGTGTGTGTGTGTGTGTGTGTGTTTTCTGAATAAAGCAACTGAGCAAATGTATATGTAACATTAAAACAGTAATAATACATAGATGATTACGCAAACTTTTTTTTTTGTATTACCACTCCCTTCAGATACCACACTTGTGTGCGTGTCTAGACAAGATGATGTCATATTAGAGGAAGTCAGATTGTTTGAGGCCTGATTGTCTAGAGGTGTTCCACCCAAGCTTGATCCATTTCACACTGTCACACAGAAGGAGGGCCTCAGTGAGTTATGGCTTCGTCTGCTCTTCCTCAGAGAATTCCTGACAGTAAATCTGAAATGTAACGGCTTGACATCATAAGTGCTTTATAAAATGGAACCTTTCAGAACCCCACATATGAGAAAAATATAATTGGTCGATATGGGGTAAAGTCTGACAAACTCTTAAAGGGGACAATCCACCCCAAAATGAAAATGTATTCAATCTGTTTAAACCTGGATGACTTTCTTTTCATCTGTGGAACACACACACACACACACACACACACACACACACACA
>NW_015531569.1:0-536 GCF_001515645.1 Sinocyclocheilus grahami
TCAAAACATACCTAACCAGCATATGCTGTTTTTTTCAACAAGGTAAAGCCTTTATTTCTGCAGTTGCTTTCATTTAATCATTTATATGTACATTTTTGCAAAACTAGAAAAAAGAATGTATACACACACAATAACGATAATGAGAAATAGTCAAAATTATGACTTTCTAGGTCAAAACAGAACTTTTCGTGTTTTGTTAGAATTTCAACTTGTCAATTTTGATTTAATGTCATAAGTGAGATTTCCCTCATATACCTTGGATTTTTTTCTTTAATTTTTTCAATTACAGAATAAAAATGTGGACTAATCATCTAAAAGTCTGATGTACTCAATTACCAGTTTGTAAACAGAACTATTAAATAAGAGGAACTTTTGCATAAATATTGTACTCACAACTGTCCTGTTGTGGAGAAGCTGTAGATGATTGGACGCTTCTTACGAAATCGGTCAAGAATATCATGTTTCAAGTAAATGAAGCCAATATAGGAACTTTTTTTTTTGTTTTTTTCCCCAAATCAAATCAAATTGGCCCCATA
>NW_015531570.1:0-536 GCF_001515645.1 Sinocyclocheilus grahami
ACTGATTAAATCTAAGACATTAAGAGATCATGCATAAATCTATCGCATGGTCCTACATTTGTTCGCTTCCGTATAGAATCTAGTATTTACTGAATTATTTTTCATGATGCTAAGAGGAGCAACTGCAAAGTTTCAGGAGTGAAAACTGCATTTAAACAGGTTTGCTAACTCTCACGCCACTCAACTAAATTTATATTTGATTTTATATATATATAAACTAGCCAGTTAAAAATGACTGGTGAATTACCTTAATGCTAACTAATTTTAGGTCGCCATCTAATCGGCATATATAATAGGGAAAGTTTCTAATACCACATTAAGCGTACGGGTAATCTAAATCTTTAAATGCCACCAAATGCCCTCTAGCATTATTGTTACAGAGAGACAACTGCTAGACATTAAAATTACTCACAACATCTAAACCATGAGAACAATGATTAAACTGAACTAAAACCAGCACTTACCAAACACAAGACCAGAGGACTGAAGACCTTCTTCTTCTTCTTCTTCTTCTAATAACGTTTTATGGCGGATGG
>NW_015531571.1:0-536 GCF_001515645.1 Sinocyclocheilus grahami
CAGCAGTGTGATATAAAGTGTTTGAGTCTGAACGCTATAAACACTTGGAGCGCTGAAGCATGTGCCGATGCAAAGTAACTCTCTGTGGAAAAACCCTCCTTCAGTCAGTCGATTTCTTCATTCTTCATACGACTCTCATCATCGACACATTATACAGAGAAAAACACAAATGCACAAAGGCTCATTGAGCATCTGAGAATCACTGGATTGCAGTTTTTTTAAATGATGTTTTCTGTGTGTTTAACAGTTATTATGAGCTTTTATAAGCTGTCAGACTGTTGACTAGCAGTTGAAGTCATTTTAAGACGCTGCTCTTGTCAACTGCAGGACTTGTTTGTTTGAATGTGTTTGGTGAAAGTTATTTTTTTGAAAAGAAAATGCCCACCTACAGATGAAAACTGATTTGTTTTTTTGTGGCTTTAATTGTGTTTAATGCTAAAATGGCATGTTTTCACTTTATTTAAAAAATGTTTTTGCATTTTTATTCTACATCAATCTCTGGTGTGTAAAGAGTTTTTGTGATGTGTTGTTAATAA
>NW_015531572.1:0-536 GCF_001515645.1 Sinocyclocheilus grahami
TCTCACCAAGAACTGGTCCTGAACTCATTTCACTCATTTCAGTCTATAATGTTTATTCCTCCAATGAGCACAGTTGATGAGGCGTATCATACTTGCACATGTTTGTTATCTGGTTTAAATTCTACTGCATCTCCAGAGAGAGGGACTTATCTAGATGAGATTATATTATGTGTAAATATGAAAAACAAAGGTCAAGTGAGTTCGCTGTTAGAAAGCTTAGTATGGTGCATCGTTCAAAAATCAGTTTAGTGAACATCATCTCACAGAAACGTGAGGGAAAAAAGGAACAATCTCCAAACTTCAGGAATAACAAAAAGTCATTAAGCTTACAAAGCTGTTACTATGAGTAATGATGAAAAATTAACAGCGATAATAGAGTTATCCGTTCGTTTCAATCTGTGACAAAAGCATAGGAAGCAAAGCACCAGGACATGGCCTGCAAAGAAAAGATTCAATGGCAGTATGCAAAGAGACTGCACAGACCTTCCGGCTCATTAACCCAATTGGTTTGAGTGTGTGTGTGTGTGTGTGTGTGT
>NW_015531573.1:0-536 GCF_001515645.1 Sinocyclocheilus grahami
GCACCAAGAGCTTGTAACACTTCAAAGAGAAAGGAACATTTTTTATCTCATCATATGACCCCTTTAATGACAGATCTTATCGCTACAATAAAATTATGTTTCTAAGTAATCTGAAATTAAAAATGACAATACCTTGGCCAGATGTAAATAGTGGCTATATATATTTTTTAGAGTCGGCCAGCATTGATAACCTGAAGTTTTCTACTGCACACGGCCCTGAGAATTTAATACTGATGTATTAATGAATAATCTCTGTGAGATGACTTGCATATAACATATGACATTTTCATATTGAAAAGTAACTGTTTTGTCTTGTATACTAAAACTGTGCATGTGGAAAAATGTTTGGTGCATATGTGTTGAATTTTATAATCCTGTTAAAAACTTAATAAAAATGTCAAAAGCCTGGTTGGCTGCTGTATTTCATTGGGGGCTTTAAACGGATATAATTACATAGTGGGAAACCGGTAGACTCATAAGCCACTTGTAATGTCAAACTACTGTTTTGAAAAAGCAGTCTGTCTATCTATCTATCT
>NW_015531574.1:0-536 GCF_001515645.1 Sinocyclocheilus grahami
TTTATATACAGGTGTAAAAACACACAGGTGAATCATGAATCACATCTGAAGAAGCATGCAGATGTCAGGTCACTGAGGTCAGACTCACGTCGGCGAGGGCGCGTGTCTTGACGAACATGACGGTGCGCGTCTGATCGTTATTGTGGTATTCCTCCTCCAGGATGAACCTCAGCTCATCTAGTTTAGGGTTCTGGTCCCCCTCGGTGGCCAGACGCAGTAACTGCGGCCGCTGACCTGCGTCACACACACTCAGACTCTAATCACACGTGTAATGCGCCGCTGTCCGTCAGTTCAATAAGACGAGGATTGCTTACAGTCGTAGAGCGCGGTGAGTTTCCTCTCGGTCTCGTCGTAGCCGGCGTTCCGGACCTGATCGAAGAACGCGTCCAGATAATCCAGCGCATCTTTAGTCCGCGCGTCTTCATTAATGATCAGAGCATCGTTATATTTCTGAAGAAGAGAAGAGAAGAGAACTACAGTCAGATTCTGATCACTCAATATTTGATCAAATTAGTGATTTTATTATTATGGTGACA
>NW_015531575.1:0-536 GCF_001515645.1 Sinocyclocheilus grahami
AAAAGGCAGAATTTTGAGATAAACTGTTGCAGTTATATGCTTCATTCTCTTACCAGAAAGCAGGAAGCAAAGACAACTCTTGCTCTTGTAATATTGCTTTAATAAAGACTGGCTTATGTGTCCGCAACCACAATTGAAATTGAGGGGGGGAAATGCTTTTTCAAATAGAATGCACAGTCAATTCCTCATGAAGCATTAAGACTGTGCCTGAGGAATTCTGCACAGACAGTTTCTCCAAATAAGGCTTTGCACCAAGGCACAAATGGATCTGCCAAATACTTGCTAAAAGTCTTGCTGGACTTAGACAAGATTAGTCAAAACGAATAGAAGAAAGCTCAAACAGTGCGTTACATTAAATATTTAGAAAATCCTGAGGGATTTATGTATGTATTGCCCGGACATTGCGTGACAAGCGCAAAACATCTTATATAACACATGCATCAAAGTACCGCGTGAGATCGGAATTTTACCACGGTCCCTTACAGAGCGCGAGCGCTACTGAAATTTAGAGACGCTCCCTTACAGCTTTTCTGATG
>NW_015531576.1:0-536 GCF_001515645.1 Sinocyclocheilus grahami
ACAGCCCTGGTCTAAAGTGTACTCCGTTGTCTACCCAAAGCTAAGTGAACACTATTTTTAATGTGTGCATTTTCTAATGCCTTTATATTTTATGCTTCAGGTTAAAAGTCAAGTTAAGTACAGACCCGCTGGCTTTCACATTCCCACTCATTACCATAACTGCTGCTCCTGATATAAATTCACATTCTTTTAGAAGCCAGGACATATAACTCATGCCTGCAGGTATAACTCAGACTTGCTCTGAATCTTCAATTTTAAACAAAGTGTAGTTTGTTCCTACAGAACAAATGTATTTGGGTTTGCTTGTGTATTTGTATGCGTTTAATAGGACAAAGGCCTTTTTGTATATGTGGAGGGATGCTGTACAACTGAAATATATCCAAATGATATTTCTATTCGACCTGCAATGCTTTAGTATGTGTACCAGGTACAGGTTATGTAATCCAGAGTGGAAAATTATGTAAAAGCATTTCTATATAAATACAGGTCAATACATATTCACTTGCTGGTATAGACACTGAATTATTTTGAACAGC
>NW_015531577.1:0-536 GCF_001515645.1 Sinocyclocheilus grahami
AAAAACATTTTCACTTCTGAAATAACTATACACTATTAATAAAAGCATAAACAACATAGCATCAAAACAAACTCAAAGTATGCAAAACATTTTTAAATATATAAAGTAATATCCATATTAACATCGAACCACTCTCTCAATCAACTCAAAATTAGCCTGCACTGAGATGATGTTTGATGGCACTCAGATTTTAGCTCAACTTCTACAACTTGACTTTCATGTTGTTGAATGGCAGTGCATTTTAATGCATTAGGTAAGATTGGTTATTTCAAGATGTAAAAACTTCAAGCATATTTGTTTGTTTCTGAGTCACTTCTATAATTATCAGGAAGAGTACTGGCATGTGTGTGTAAATAATGCTCATTTATATGCCTGTCTGGAGCATTTTCTGAATGATCTTTTGCATGGAATGCATGGCTCTAGATGGAAGGAAATTTACTGTAAATGCAAGAAAAACTAGCCTCTTAGATTTAGAGTGGTGCACCTACAGCTCCATTCAAAAGAAGAGAAAAGCAAAAGGAACCTTTTGAAAAAGT
>NW_015531578.1:0-536 GCF_001515645.1 Sinocyclocheilus grahami
TTATTTTAAAATGAAATGCACAACAAAGATACATGGGTGCGCTGGCCACATACTTTTGGCCATATAGTGTAGTATTTCATTATTATCTTTAAGAAAATTTGGCTGCTATAAACATAGACTAGGAATCAAATCAATCTGAAATGACAGAACTATAGGCATGAAGCCAATTAAATTGTTCTGTCCTTGGCATCATATTTACCGTTACCTTTCCCTCATTAGCTTCGGTCATCACAAGCCACATCACACACTCATTAACTCCAACCTATAAAATATTAATATATTTTTTAATGAGGACATTTGTGGTTGGCCTCATGCTATTCCTCCAGTGGATGGAAAACAACACTAATGTTTTCAGTTTTCAGCCTGTTCTTTTGACTCCTTGTATTTCAGTTCAGAAAACAGTGTTGTTTTTTGCACAGTCGAATACAGTAAGCAGAGCTTAATCCTTATTTAATGCTGGCAGAAATCTGGTAAAGTGAGAGCTAGCTACCGAACTAATCTGTGTAAGCAAATATGTAATCCATTCTTTTGTTTTG
>NW_015531579.1:0-536 GCF_001515645.1 Sinocyclocheilus grahami
TATTAACTGTAATCTCCTGATTGGTATTTACAGATGACAGTGCAATAATAACCATGATCAGTAATCACGATTATAATTGATCAGCTTAGCCATTATCCGCCTGACTAATATAAGTTTTCATCACTAAAACTTCCAGACTTTTAGTCGACTAAAACAGATTGAGTAAATATGATTAAAAACTACAAAGGACACACGACTAAGACCAAATTAAAACTAAAAACCAGCTGACAAAAACACTAAATCAATGCCTTATCAAGTGTATGCCATGCTATTTTAATCAGAACATAATAAATAATAATAGTCGTGACTTCTCACAGCAGGCTAGTTTAGCTAACTAATGCTCCCTCATTTTAGTCACCAGGAGAATCCTGCCAGTGAGATTCGGTCAAAAATTAAATCCAGCAAACAACAAACATGACCACGTTTCTTGGAAATGTTGCCATTAGGAAAGAAGAAATTACTGTGAGAAAGCACTTCATTCCTAGTTTGACTGCACACAGAAAGAAAGGCTACCATCAGTTTTTATTTTAATTCCT
>NW_015531580.1:0-536 GCF_001515645.1 Sinocyclocheilus grahami
CTTTTATAAAATTATAAGCTTCACATTCAGCTGTTAAATCATCCAAAAACTGGCACTGTAACCTCTAACTGTTTTCTAAAATTAATATTTATAGTAACAAATATTATATCACAAATACTGTCAATCAAGCTTGACTTGTATTAAACCCAGAATATTCCCTTAAGACTTCAAGCTCATTCTATAACGCTGTCTGACTTGTCCTTTAGTCCAAACTTTCACCTCCTCTTCGCCAGAGATCCATGCAAACCCATAACATCCATTTGTCAGTGTCATCAAAGAATTCGGTTTCTGAGAGATAAGAGTTTTTTCCTTCTTGTCTCATTCTCTCAACTTTCTATCCACTCAGAACTGCTGAAGGACAGAGGGAGGTCATCTTAAGGGATTCAACAAGACACTGGCACGCAGAATCACAGGTTCATACTCCCAGAGGGGATCAGGTTCTCCTGACACCTGCCTTTCTGTGCAGGTCCAGTGTTGAGATGTTGCCCTCACAGGGAAAAAGGATACAGGCCGATAGATTGAGAGGAAGCACAGCT
>NW_015531582.1:0-535 GCF_001515645.1 Sinocyclocheilus grahami
AAGTTTCCTCTCATATACTCCTCAGGAAAGCTTTCAGTTCTGTTCCTGTACTGTGGATCCGGTCCTTCCACAGAGACTTTACCTTTAATAATCTCATACACATTCTGGCTGCTGTGTCTCCACAGCACTTTTATGTCTTGAATTGTAAGCGGAGGTTCTTCAAAAGAACAAGGTAAAACAGCAGAGCCTCCAATAAAACCCACAACAGTCTCCTGCAGAGACACTGAAAACAGAGAAGTTATTAAAAAAGAAAGCAGTTTAGCAAACTCAAAAGGTAGAAATTTGCTTCCGAAATAATTGTTCATTTTAGCACTCACCTTCATTTGTTAAAAGAAACACAGGCAGGAAATAAAATAACCACCATCTGTAAACACAGAAATAGTTGACATTTCCCTTTAGCAACAAGAAATGTATCCTACTGAGCTTCATCATAAACATATGCAGCAAAGTACATGCACTATTTCTCAAACTCTCTAAAGGTGCAGTCACATAAGCTAAATTTCACAGGCAAAAACTGATTTATTTTCCCTTATAA
>NW_015531583.1:0-535 GCF_001515645.1 Sinocyclocheilus grahami
CAGAAGACCAGCTAACTCGATGGGATATTTCCTGAAAACCGCTCCACAAAGACTAGCGAGACCTAGGGAAAGGACGTGATGACAAAAGCAAAATATTTTCATAAGAATGAGCATTAGAATTCGTACCAGGGCAAGTCAAGGATGTCACGCATTTGTGCTCCAAATTGCTTTCCGGACACACTCTAGCAGCAGGGTCAAACCATTTCAACAAATGACATTTAACATCCATTAGGATGCCAGGCAGAAGTTCAATTTATTCGGCATCTCGGCACATCGAAGAGGCGTTTTAGAGGAAACACGGCACTCACTCTGCAGCCATGATGAAATGGTGGTGTCATCGTGTTTCATCTTCTCTTTCTCTGGGTTGGCTAAAGCTTCAATAATGCAATCTGCCCACACGGTCAAGGGCTCAAACGCACCACGTCTCGCTCTTTAAAGATAACTCTTCAGACTATTACTCATACGGTCAGACATTGTTTTGGCATGTTCAAAATAAAATTAACAGTCAATTTTCCTCTGCAGAAATGCTTTTCTC
>NW_015531584.1:0-535 GCF_001515645.1 Sinocyclocheilus grahami
AGAGTACATATAATAATGTGGATTTAGGGGTGCATTGATGTTAAGAACTAAAAAGACTGGAAAAACACAAACCAGGCATCTTCAGTTGTGGGAATTGTACACAATTTTGACCATTCTAAAGCAGTCAGGTCATGCAAAAAATCTTGCTCATTAAGATCTGTAGCAGAGTGCTTCTGGTGGATAAGGCATTTATATAAAGACATTAAACATCCCATTTGTAAAACAAAATAACATTTAAAAGAGAAGCCTAATTGGTACTATCAAAACAGTGAAATTTGAATATAACTTCATCTGGATGATTTAAATTGCAGTTCAGATGATAGTATTGGACAGAGTGTAGTAAAGAATAAAATGATGGACAGAAATATCCAGCAACGGTTGCACTCAATCAGTTAGCCAGCATAATACTTAAAATCACAAGATCAAATAGACTGATGATCTGAATAGCCTTGATTTAAAATAATCATTAAAAAGAATGTGTACTTTATACAATATAGGAATTAACTATTTATATATATATATATATATATATATA
>NW_015531585.1:0-535 GCF_001515645.1 Sinocyclocheilus grahami
CACGAACCGCTTGTAACACTCCAAAGAGAAAGGAAAACTTGAAATAATTAGTGATAAGAAGTTAGTAATAATAATTTATATCTCCTTTCTTCTCATTTTCAGTGTCCAGTTCCATCCTGAACACATGGCAGGCCCAACAGACCTTGTTGGTCTCTTTGATGTGTTTCTGGATACAGTCAAAGATGCTAAAGAGGGCAAAACTGGAAAAACAGGTGATCTGTTGATGTACACTTATTCTTGTAGGATTGTTTACATGTTTGTCGTATCTGTTTACTGTAATTACATTATTTCTGATGTGTTGTGATTCTGTTGACATGACTAATTACTAAACCCTTATCATTTTTGCAGTTAAGCAAAGACTAACGGAATACCTCACTTTCCCTGGATCTCCTGACCCAGAAGCGTTTTTTCGACCTCGTAAAGTTTTGGTTCTAGGTTCAGGAGGGCTTTCCATTGGACAGGCTGGAGAGTTTGACTATTCTGGATCTCAGGTGATTTGTCAAAGGGGAGAAAACCTCGAGAGCGTTTGGAGTGC
>NW_015531586.1:0-535 GCF_001515645.1 Sinocyclocheilus grahami
ATATATTTAGGTTGATTCAGTGATGCTAAATAACGTTTACTTGAGTAAAAGTCATGTACTTCTACTGTAAAGTCCACTTTTTTTATTTTTTATTTAAAAAAGTAAATACACATCACCTTATAATTTCGCTTGAAATGCAGTAAAGGGTGATTCGAGAAGTCTCTGTATGTTGCCTCACATCTGATGATATATATTTTTAAATGATAATGTTTGCTTATGTTAGCGATTACTGTATGTGCATTATAGGTGTTTTTATGTTGTTAATGTTCCTTACATTATTATAGTGTTGTGTGTTTGGGGAAGGGATGGCGAGAGTATTTTCAATAATGAACAATTGATTAGTCAGCATCAATATACCAAATATTTGATAGCGATACCTCCATTTTAAACGTGATGCACACTATATAAACACATACCTCTGATTGCTTCTCTGAACTTTTTTCTGACCCTAGGGCTGGACAAGGTAAATGGGAATAAAAGCGGACATAATTGCTTTCAGAATCCATTTGCAGAGGGCAAAGGGCTACTTATTTTC
>NW_015531587.1:0-535 GCF_001515645.1 Sinocyclocheilus grahami
ACACACACACACACACACACACACACACACAAAGTGTCCAAGTTATGCTATTCATTTGCTCTTTCTGTCAATGCTTATTTACTGCTTCAGTAAAATAATCAATTGAAAGAAAGAGAAAGAAAAGCAAGCAACAGTAATTAGTGTCTGGCTGCTCTGCTTAGCATAAACTGCTTTAAGAACAATCCAGAAAAGACAAGAAGAACTGTTTTAAACTTTTTAAAAGCTTGAAAAAGTAATAGAGTATTATGTAATGTAATAAAACCCTCATGGACAATACAGCTCAGAAAGCCAAATAATCTTCTCAGCCACATTTGGGAAAGTTTGTACACAAACAAGAGTAGTTAAATATCATTTTAAAAATAAACAGCAGCAATCATGAACATTAGAATATAATAGAATAGAATAGAAATCTTTCTGACGGATATGTGGTTGTGCTAGTAGGTGGTGGCAAATTAAAGTTTTTGAACTTTGAGTCATTGAGCCATTCATTCAACTGATTCGTTCACAAACAATGATTCATTCAGGAATAAACATG
>NW_015531588.1:0-535 GCF_001515645.1 Sinocyclocheilus grahami
GTATTCGGTATGAACCGGTATACCGCCCAGCACTACTGTAGAGCAGAGCTGAGGAACCGTATCTTACGAAATGTCTGGATAAATTCAGTTCCGCTCGTGTTGGGACTGTGCTGACTGAGAATAATGCAGAGCTTTCTCTAGTCATGAATCATGTGTTTCAGTGAAGTTAAACTCAGGAGCCAGAGACTGTGAACGTAAATAAGCAATGTGCATTTCAGGAGAAATCACTGTGAATGTCAAAGTTAGCTGGTTAGTAATTAATATTCAATCCTAAACAAGTCTTTCCAAGTCTTTCCAGTTAATCATTTCAATTCCAGAGCAGTGTAACACAGAACACATGCAGATTTCCAGTATGCGTGACGAATACAGTAGTTAAAAATCAATAAATAGTAATTGTTTCTTCGTATTATTTGATTCAAATTTAGGTTAAAAAAAACATTGTTCATTTTTTGGAATGTTTCTAAAAGATTGAAAAGTCCCGTTTTCTTGTCATGATCACAACGTTACAACGGTTACAAAAAATGTGTCTTAGAAC
>NW_015531589.1:0-535 GCF_001515645.1 Sinocyclocheilus grahami
AGTCGTAACAGTAAGGTGAACTAGAATCCACATGATCTACTGTAAATGCGTGACTGATAGCTGGCTGTTTTACCTCCAGCACAGTATGTGCTCCTCACTGGAGTCACTGCGCCGCCTGCTGTCTGAACGAGGCAACTGCAGCGAAGAGCGTGGCGCACTTCATTTCTGAGCGCACTCGACTCCCATTTGGAAATGATCACATTTAGCTAAGACGGATCTTCTTTTGCGTTTATGAAATTGTAATATTTTTGATGAGACAAGAATGGTTATTTATGCTTGATCCTTTTAATAAATCAAAACATTAACCCATTTCAGTAGAGGTTTTGTAATTGAAATACATTTAAAATGGGTGGAAAGCATTTGAGACACTTCATGTTTGTTTCATTTAATATTTTCCTGACGCTAATTTCAATTTACATATGGAAAAGCTGTTAAAGTACAGAATCAATGGACTGAAATGTGAATCATTTTACAAGAAATATCAATATTTAACATGTTTCACTGGATGATGATTCTTGCTGTGCCAATATCTCTC
>NW_015531590.1:0-535 GCF_001515645.1 Sinocyclocheilus grahami
TCGCAACAACTGAAGCTACAAAACCACTTCAATCAAGTGTTTTGTAGGGAAAACAGCTGCTTGGTGGGTGGCTGACTGTCTAACACGTTCGCCCTACTGTAAACTCATCATTATTCAGTGCTTGGGTGTGTTGCGTGTGTAAACCGTTACCAGCCCCTGCACTGCTGGACACAACACTGGCCCACAAAACGCCTGACTGGAGAACAAAAGTAGAGGAGATAAGGGGATGAGGGATGGGAGGATCTCTGTATTGATGGCATATCCAGGAGGAGAGCCCCAGGCCCCCCCATAGCTGGTCTTTTTGTATGCAGATACCGACAACAATAAGTCCATTAGTGATGTGGTCTAATCCGGCGCGTGTGGCCGACCACGGTGGAGGCTAATAGAGACATGGTCTTTGGAAAGAAAGAGGATTACTTTAATCTAGCGATGGTCTGCACTTCTCGAGCTTAATGAGAGGACGGGACTCAACTCTACGTCTTTGTCCATCATCGCCCCTCTTTTCGCTAATGAAATGTCCCCCAATAGTGATCCA
>NW_015531591.1:0-535 GCF_001515645.1 Sinocyclocheilus grahami
CTGTTCATTAAAATTCTTCTTTTCAGCAGTGTTATAATATTTTATAAAAAAAAAATTTTAAGTAAATAATATTTTCATATTTTTTAAATTTTAATATTAATGTTTAAGTTTGTCATTTTTAAATTTATTTGTTTGTTTGTTTGTTTTTTGGAAATAAACTTATTTCAGTTAGTTGCCAATGCAATTTTTTTTTAAGTTTTAGGTTTTCGTCTTATATTTATTATACATTTTTTCAGCTTTATTTCAATAAACAAAAACTGCTTTTAATTTGAATGGTTTTTAACTGGTTTTAATACTTTTAGATTAACAATTATAACACTGCTCTTCTTCAGATGAAGAAATTAATAACTTCCTGTTTTTGTTAATATTTCTATTTAGTTTTTTTGTTCAGTTTCAGTACTTAAACATATTTTCTGTTAGTTGCCAATGCAACATTTATAATTTTTAAGTTTTATTCAGCTTTATTTTAATGAGCAAACCATTTTTAATTAATTTAGTTTGAGTTAACAATAATAAAACTGCTTTTCAGATACAG
>NW_015531592.1:0-535 GCF_001515645.1 Sinocyclocheilus grahami
AAATGTAATGTCTGTTCCTGTGTAGCTTTCTGAAAGTCATGAAATAAATAGCTCTGCTCTACAGAAACTAGGAAGAATGATTAGAAAGGGTTGAGTTTGAGTGTTTCCACGGATGTAAAAAACAAAGCAGACAAAATACTTGATCTGCCCAGAAGTTGTCTTGCTCAGGCCGTGTGTGTCTGTTGAACCACTCGCTATAATCTGATTGGCCAGTGCTCATTTCGAAGGAACTTGGACACTGGTTGATGACAATGCCTGTTAGGTTACATAACCTTGGATTTAGTCTGGTGCCCTATTAACACGGCTAATCATCTTAAACCAATCCCAATCCTTTATTAGGCTGCTTCTTCATTGGGGCTGTGAGGAAGTGGCTTATATGCTGTCATTGACAAAAGAAAATGACACCGGGGCCGACAGCTGACGTATATATGCAGTTGTTAGTGATTAAACCCGTCTGCTGCTTCATGTTGGTTGGTGCAACTCATTTGTTTCTTGTCTTTTTTTTGAATACATAAAAAATGAAAAAAAAAAAAAA
>NW_015531593.1:0-535 GCF_001515645.1 Sinocyclocheilus grahami
TAAACCCTTGGATTTGCTCTGAAGCCTGTTGCGGTTCATCTGTATAAACAATGTATTCATTACACACTCAGAAAGCCGCCCTCGTCTCTACAGCTGTTTCTACTGCAACACCCTGCCTTTGATTTGAAGAGGTCCAAAGCCTGGAGATTTGTACCAGTGTATGTGCAAATCCACATGACCTTCCTGAAGGAAACACTAGAGGACAGCACAAAAACAAGCAATAGAAGCCCGTCTGGATTTACCCATTCACCTCTGGACTCTCATTGGGATGCTTTTCATTTCCAAAAGCCAGAAACTGTTTATGGATCCTAAACTAGGTCAGAAAAACTAATTACGAGTTTTCCAGTTTCCTCCTATAAGGTTCATTCCAGGCAGGTTGGGTTTTGTGACTCAAGGTCGTTTATCAATATTATCTTTTCATTTCAGTTTATTCGACCTAATCTTTCTTTACAATTACCACCCAGGAAAATTAGCTCGAAAAGCGACAAATGGAAAGAAAAGCAACACATTGGATGAAGTTATTCTGTAGCAAAGA
>NW_015531594.1:0-535 GCF_001515645.1 Sinocyclocheilus grahami
ACTAAACATCATTCAATTTACAATTATAACCTGATGCTTGATGTTCTGTGATGATATATTAAAAGCATCAGAAAATGCTGTTAGTTTTATCTGAGGAGCGCATTTAGGATTCTTGTCAGAAGTGAATCCTGCGGGAGAGAGATCTGTAGTAGTTACTTGTGTTTGTGTTTCTGTTTATATCTAATATGTGCTTATTGCTAATAAATACGTTCTTCATTTAAGATTATGGCGTTTAAACATCTTTTGTGAGTTACTGTTTTTTTCTAAGCTTACTATATGCTTAATTCTATCCATATTTCCAGAGTTATCCATGATTTGAGAAGGCAAATCTGAGCTTTTGCGCTTATTCAGCCGGAATAATATTTCTTTCCATCTATATTTTTAACTATTTCTATCGAACATTCGTTAGTTTTATGATTCAGAATGCAAAAACGTTCTCTTTATTTCCGTGTTTAAATGAAAGGAGACATTTTTGTACTGTATATACCTTCTTTGTGTGTGAGAGAATATAATAAATATAATATCAACACACAAA
>NW_015531595.1:0-535 GCF_001515645.1 Sinocyclocheilus grahami
CGTGAGCTGAATGCTGATGTTTGGGGTCAGAGGTCACTGACGGATGGTGTGTGTTGTGTTTGTTGTTCAGGAGTGGAGATGAAGAGTCTCAGCGCTGCGTGAACGTCTTTCGGTCATGGAGTTCCGCTTCGGGAGCATGGTGTTCAGCTCGAGCTTCGACTCGGGGAATCTGGCTCGTGTGGAGCGAGTGGAGCGATCCGAACCCAGCGCTTCAGCGCAGCTGCAGCCCGACTACGAGTTCAACGTCTGGACCAAACCCGACTGCGCCAGCACCGAGTTCGAGAACGGCAACCGGTAGATAGATTCATCATCATATTCAGATCTGAGACACTGCTGGATCTGTTCAACATCAGTCAAAGTACAATTAAAATCAGTGAGGCATCCTAAAATATTTGGCTGAAAATTTATATATTCATATATAAATAATGTATTAAAAGTGAATAAAATATGCAATCATTTTTATAGTTTAAAAACTATAAATTAAAAATTTAAATAATGCAAAATATGCAATAAAATTTTTAATATTTATTGAACA
>NW_015531596.1:0-535 GCF_001515645.1 Sinocyclocheilus grahami
CCTTTTCCAATGAGCTACTGTCATTGATGACAGACTACCTAATTCTAAATGTAAATCTGTTGTCTTAAGCCCTATTCGGACGGGACTAGTTTTCCAAATGACGTTTGAGTTACAATTCTTATCAGCCGACGTCTGTGATTTTATGTACGGATTCGGACGGGACTAACATCTCCGTGTTTATTACCGAGGTAGGAGTGTCTGTGTTTTACATGTGTGCGTTGCAGAAGATCACGTGTTCAGGATGTGTGGATTGCATATGACCGATCAATGGCAAGATGTTGTAGATGCTGTAAACTACATAAAAGTACATTTCAGGAATATAACTTAAAAACTGCCATTGAACACAATTTATGAAAATGTATCAAATGTATTTTGAAAATTAAGTACTTTTACATTTAAGCACTTAGTAAAATGTCCTAACTTATTTAGTGTTTTGTAAACATTTGATAAAAATTGTAGTTTAAAAAATAAAAATAAAGATAAATTTAACATGATTTTATAGAACTGGGTTCTTATAATAAACCCACTGGAATAA
>NW_015531597.1:0-535 GCF_001515645.1 Sinocyclocheilus grahami
AAACAAACTTTCTGACAATGTTTCTATTTGAAAACCAAATCACAACCCTAATCAACGGCTCTTCATTTAGGCTTAGACTGATAACATCAGGCTGATCTGAAACAAAGCTGGACTTGTGCTTGTGAAGATTTGTGGAGGCGTTAATGGGCTTCCGTGCTTCTAAAAAAATGCAAGCACTTATAGTCGGCAAGAACATTTAATGCCCCATATTAATCATTTTTAATCCGTTTGCTTTTAATTAAGAAACAGCGTGTTGCTCTGCTATCTGCACGTGGCAGGGTGGAGATTAATTGTAGCTTAAGATAGCTCGCTCTGATTAGAGTAATGTATTAGTGGTCCAGACACCGTCTAATACAGATACTTGAACCTGCCCTGGGGGCTTGGCTCTGCTCCAGGACCTGGTGTGGCGACTCTTCTGAGGCCTAGTTGGAGCTTGGGAACGTTCATCCACTGTGACTTCTAAATGTCATATTTTCTGGTCCACACACCACTTCAGGAAAAGAAAGGCTTGCTATGGTTTTTACAGGTTCTCAAT
>NW_015531598.1:0-535 GCF_001515645.1 Sinocyclocheilus grahami
ATATATATATATATACTTTTAAGATTTGAAATGCACCAAAAGTGCATGTTCAATTAAGTTAAGTGCACCTCTTTTTCACAAGGGAATCTCATTTATGGTTCTGAATATTTAAATCTGTTCAAGAAGCACATTTGAATTTGTACATGATTCAGAACTATGGTTTTTCTGTTCTAAGGAATGGCACTGGATTGACACGAGGATAATTAAATGACAGCGTTTTCCTTTTTAGCTCAACTATCCTAAAAATAGAGTGATTTCCATTCTCAGTTCTCCTGTGTGTTTTCAGGTGTCTTATTGTGATGCGCTCTAACGTGTCGCCTGTATTCACCTTCCCACAGGCACTAAAGGTCAGATTCGTGCTGCAGTTCTACTGCGGTGTCATTGCAAATAAAGTGACCCTCAGAGCGTGCAAAACTAACACTATCTGCAGAACAAAAGACTATATTTAGGTCAAAGGCTGCTGTAAATCAGACTCTGGAGGCTACATTAAGATGACAACATAACAGTGAGACTTAGAATTCAGAAAACAGAAAAG
>NW_015531599.1:0-535 GCF_001515645.1 Sinocyclocheilus grahami
ATATATATATATATATATATATATATATATATATATATGTAGTGGTCATACATAAAATAGTAGTGAAGTTTATTTTTATATGGACTCTGAAGTTTATATTACAACAGAGAGTGAAGTCCAGGGTAGGACCATGCAGTGGGCTGCTTATTGTAGCGTGATGTGTATGTGTTATGGGTAATTGCACGTACTGACAATAGCTGATAAGCCTGGGCAAGGATGTCTATAATGCACTGCCACTTTAAACTTCTGTCATCCCCATGCTCTGTTGTGTAATATATTTATCTCAGGAACAAAACAGCCCAACAATAAACTGTTAGAAATCAGAAATCATCCTACCAGCTGTAAATGTTTACATGAGCTGTGGCTGAGAGTGTTTGCGTGCTTCTGTAACTGATAAACTGCAGTTGCTAAGGCTTTAGAGACCCAAGGAATATTAATAGAGCACTGCCTCACAAACAATTTCTAGAATTAAAATTAATTTTGATTTTGATTTTTTTTTTGAGAGGGAGAGCATTAAGTCAAAAATGTCAAGCCA
>NW_015531600.1:0-534 GCF_001515645.1 Sinocyclocheilus grahami
CATTTCATACACAACGGTAATTCAAAGTGCTTTACATAAAAGGAATTAAAATAATCATAGAAAATGCATTAAAACTACTTTTATTATGCATTATACAGTATATAAAGGCTTTACGTGTTAGCAAATTGCTCTTTAGTAGCATGCAGTGATGAATCAGCAGTCCGGTCACATGTTTAGTAAGGGTTAGGCATGACATGTACGTGCCACGTTTGCCTATCTAACACACGTCAGGAAATCATTCTCCTCAACTTAACAAAGAGACTGAGAAGTAGAAGCAGCAGCGGTTCACAAGAATCACTGTAACACACCAGACTAGTAATAAAGTTCATTAGTGTACTAGAGTGTTACTGTATAATGCAACTGTAACTAGTGCATTTTAGTGCAACTGTAGTGTATTATAGTGTAACTCTATAGTGCAACTGTATGTAATCATATAGTGTACTAACTGTACAGTATACTATAACAGTTTAACTGTATAGTGCACTATAGTGTAGTGCTGGGCGGTATACCAGTTCATACCGAATACCGGTGTTT
>NW_015531601.1:0-534 GCF_001515645.1 Sinocyclocheilus grahami
CCCAACCTGCTCACATCTGACTGCCCTGTGTACAAAAATATAAAAAGCTGAGACTACAGCCTATTCAAGCGTCCACTAATCTAGCCAGCGTCGGTCAGCAGGACAGCACTCCTCCAGAGCTGCTGGCACGGCCGCTCACGTGGGCAGGGGTGGGGGGGTCAGTCTTGGCTCAAGCCAGCAAGTGTGGAACGGGACACTACGAGAGGGATTTATAGACATCCAAATTAACAGTCACTGCTGAACAACAGATGCGTCGTCACCCGATCCTGCCCCTCAGCGTTTACTTAGTGTGTCTTCCCTGTGCTGGATTTCATCCTCATTTAGACATGCCACGGTCTGGGCCGAGTACGACGAGAGGAGGTTATGACTGAGACTGGATCCACTCACACTGGCGCAGGAATGTGTAATAACCATCATGCCAATTTCTCATAAATCTCATTTATTTTCCTAACTCTCTCGCTCTGCGCTGCTCCCCCCCATTGAAGACGCTAATATGCCCTGTGGTTTGACCGAGAACTGGCCATCTGTGTTGAC
>NW_015531602.1:0-534 GCF_001515645.1 Sinocyclocheilus grahami
AGTGCATGTTTTTCTTCTCATGTATTTTTTAGGTCTAATTTTTAATATTTATTTTAACTGAAAAGACTCAAGACTTAAGAAGCCATTTTTTTGCAGTGCATTGTATACCTCAAGTGCACTGTAAGTCACGTTGGATATAAAATGAGGTTTTTAGTCATATCTTCTTTTTTGTAAAATAGGAGGTACTCTATAGAGGTCCTCAGACCTCAACCCAGTTCAAATATTGTGGCATAACTTGAGAAAAGTACTTTATGTTGTACAGCTCAAGAACATCAGTAAGTTCAGTCAACAAGTGTCTAGTGCAAGCCAAGGTGACAACATCTTCATCTCTGGTGTGCCTTATCAGATAGGTGTTTCATTCTCTGCACCGTGCTCAGCATTGCAGCGCAATAGTGTGTGTCATACAAACGCTAAGGAAGGATGGGAGTATCGAGAGCACCATGTACCAAAGGATAAATTATGCTATTCAAACCCTGACAGAGTGTCTGGAAAAGACTACAACGTGCTGTAAATAGTATTAAAATGAATACTGAA
>NW_015531603.1:0-534 GCF_001515645.1 Sinocyclocheilus grahami
AAAAAAATTTAACTAAACGTGCTAAACACCATACATTTTCAATTAGGACATTTTATTATGGGAAAAATAAGTTATTTCAACAACAGTGGCACAAATTAATTACAATTTCTCCCAGACATAAAATACAATTCTAAAAAGACACTTTTTAAAAACTTTTATGTGGCTAAACATTATTTATTTATTTATTTTTACATTTTTTAAAATGTATTAATAAATAAATAAATACATAGCCAGTGATCACCATGCACCGTCAGCATCAACATTTCGTTTTGGATGAGAAAAAGTGTTATTTTCTGGCACAGTGACAATTTCAACAATTTTTCCAAAAAACAAAATAATAAAATAAAATAAAAATAATTGACTTGCCGTTCAATAAACTAGTTTGACATTGTTTTCTTACTTTTAATTTTTAGTTTTGCACTCCTAAAAAATGCTACATTTAAGTAAAATAGTTCAAGCGTCTTTCAAGACCCTGCATTCTGATCAAATCTGTTCCTCTTGTGTAAAAGCCCTCTTAAAAAAAACACTTCTAAT
>NW_015531604.1:0-534 GCF_001515645.1 Sinocyclocheilus grahami
TGAAAATGTACCATAGTTCTTAACTGTAGCATTTGTTATAATAAGGCTAGACTATTAATCATTACCAGGCCAATAATTATTTTTTAATGAATCTATATAGCTTTTGTTCTGGGAAAAAAAAAACAAAAAAAACATCCTGCACATTTAAACAATAGCTACAGCATGCCACAGTTGTAATATAAATCTATTGGGAAAAATCTATTCCTTTAACAGATCTATTACAAATTCTACAACAAGTTAGACATAATTTACCACAATAAATAAGCCTACAATAAAACATGATAAATTCTAGTAAAGCTGGTCATGAGTAGTTTAAAAAGATTGTAATATATGTTAGTGCTGGTGAAAGATTGTTTTCTCCTCTTTTCATCAGTCTTTTTAGTTTGTGGGCCTTTTTCATAATGTTAGACTGTGGCAATATCTCAATGGAATTCGCAAAACTTGGTAGTTTTGGTTATTTGGTTATATATCCCCAGCAAACTATGCCTTGAGAGAGAGTGTGAGTGTGTGTGAGTGAGAGAGAGAGAGAGAGTG
>NW_015531605.1:0-534 GCF_001515645.1 Sinocyclocheilus grahami
ATGCATTTCCTGCATGGTATTTGAAAAGCAATTGCTTTCAGGACGATTATGCTTTACTTATGGTGTGTCGCAAATATCTGTCCGTGGCTCTATCAAAGACAGGAAATTTACCCTGGGCCATCTTTATTTCTGTTTTCATGAGGTCTTTTCCCTGTAATTACTGTTTAGAGGATCTCCCTTGTATGTTCAAGCATAGGTGTGTGGAGGCCTGTTTTATGAAGTTATGAATTCAATGTGGCAAAAAACATTGGACAAATATTGTCAGTAATGAATAATCATTAGGTAGTGCATGCAATATAGTGGCTTAGTAGTAGTAAATAACACTAATAGTATATATCATTACTATTATTATATTATTTAGAGTTCTGTATTATTATGACAGTTGTTCTGATGAAGTAATTTATCAGAAAAGTTGTAAAATTTACTATCATAACAAAATTAACAATTCGTCAAAAAAAAACTCTCGCATGCTCTTTAAAACATTTTCCTCCAAGTCTCTGCCTTTCTCACACAGAACAACCACCTCGACAGCAA
>NW_015531606.1:0-534 GCF_001515645.1 Sinocyclocheilus grahami
AAAACTGACATTTTCACAATTATTTTATACTGTATATATATATATGTCACAGGATACCAGACTCAGATAGAAACAGATAGCGTTGAACCCAAACAGGCGTGTTTGTTGACAGTTCTATGAAATGGACAATGGCAGGTAAGCAATGATGAAGATATTGTCTTTACTAGTGATGATAACAGTACATATACTGTATATATTTGTCATTGTGCTACTTTATTTTGTTATATTTGTTCTATTGCACATTGAGCAAATAATTTGTCTCATTGTTTTATAATTCGACATGATTATCCTTTGTTTTTATTTCTTTGTGTTATTGTTGCTATTTTTGTCCATGTTCCTCATTGTAATCATGCCACTTTTTAATTAATATTTTTAATGATTTGTTTTGTTGCTGTTTTTGTTGCATATTTTTTTTTATATTGCATTGTGTATTTTCTTATAACACTCACAAATATAATGACCTATATCATTGTAGTTTAATTGAGAATTTTTTTTTTTTTTGCACATCTGTATGCTGAAAAGTTACAAAATAGC
>NW_015531607.1:0-534 GCF_001515645.1 Sinocyclocheilus grahami
CAAAGTTTGTCTCTTTAGGGAAGTGAGCATAAAAGTGAAGGACCAGGCTTGGAGAATGCAGGCATCGATCCCGCTACCTCTTGCATGCTAAGCAAGCGCTCTACCATTTGAGCTAATTCCCCTGGCCGTGATGGAGAGATGTCCATTGCTCCAAAATACGCCTTCGAAGAGCTACCCCTATTATAATGGGCTTGAAGAAAAGAGATTGTACTTTTGTTTTTAAGGCCCTGCTTGGTCTTGTTACTCCAGTACATAGGTGTGTGGATTCCTGTATTATGTGTGCTACCTTTGGGAATCCTGGATTATTGTTCCTTCCTTTGGATCCCTTCGGTTGTGCAGCCAACCTTTCCCCCCTGTTTCCCACATTAGCTTAATGTCTACGAGACATCTGACCATTTCAGCTGTCCTCCCTAAGATCCCTCTACATGTCAGGTCCAGCCCTTTTTTTAAATCCATTCAGAGGCCAGATTTCATTATTTTGCCTTTGACACTGTCTCGAGCTGTTTGATTACTTCCATGTTAGTTCATGTTCCT
>NW_015531608.1:0-534 GCF_001515645.1 Sinocyclocheilus grahami
CACACACATGCACACACACACGCACACACACACACACACACACACGCACATTCAGACATAAACGAGTGCCTGCTGACGCCCCGGCCGTGTTCTGTGGGTCAGTGTGAGAATACAGCGGGCAGCTTCCGGTGCGTTTGTCCATCAGGATACCAGACCAACTTCCAGCAGACCCTGTGTGTCGGTCAGAAACATCTCATTCTCTCAGTGCGCTGGATAAACACGTCCTAATAGTTTGTTTGTAGAATGCTGTGCATGCAATCATTGATGAGATCGATGGGTTCCACAGATTTGGATGAGTGCCGTCAGGTGCCCAATCCCTGTGTTAACGGCCGCTGTGAAAACACACTGGGCAGCTTCAGGTGTTTGTGCAGGACTGGATACAAGCTACAGGACAACAGCTGCATAGGTCATTCAAATCTTTTTACCCGTAACGCTTGATCAATTTGCTTTGTACATTCTAGCACTTTATTTCAGTGATAAAACATTTTATTTTATTTTATTTATGTGTGTGTGTGTGTGTGTGTGTGTGTGTGT
>NW_015531609.1:0-534 GCF_001515645.1 Sinocyclocheilus grahami
CTCCAAAGAGAAAGGAACTATTTAAATCGCATCATATGACCCCTTTAAAAGAAACACACACCGTGGCTGTGATAACGCAGTTCTCTAGGTGGCGGTGTTTATCCATATGTCTACAGTACACAACGCAAACACCATAACCAAGCAGACTACATGTGCTGCCTTTAATGCAGTCTAGATCTGGTAACCTAAAAAATTATATTCAGAAGATTCTTACACATTTTGAAGGTGGTATATAAATTGATCAAATTGTATAATAGACTAATAGGCGTAGAAACAATAATTGCAGTTTGGCAGTTAGGCAGACCGTGGTGAATGTGGATATAAAAATATCCTGACTGCAAAGTAACTTTTGAGAATATCAGTAGTATTCACAGGGGTAGTAACCAACTCTTTCACTTTAATAGAATGTGTTCACTTCTGTTGCGAGATCATTTAAGATTACATACAAAACTGATGATGTAAAAACTCAAATCTTAAATAGCAACATTGATACACTTCCAAATTATATGTGTGTGTGTGTGTGTGTGTGTGTGT
>NW_015531610.1:0-534 GCF_001515645.1 Sinocyclocheilus grahami
CTATTGTTGTGTGCTGCTTGCTCAGCCGTTCTCTCTTCTGTTGTTATATACCACAACAAATGGCATTGTGCTTCAACTAAATGGCCTCTTTACACTTTACGCAATCTCACTGGCTTTTAGAAACTCAATTTCCTTTTTTCCCCACCCCAAAACACAAAATTCGGCCCCCTTTTTTTTTTTTTTGGAGTAATCAAATTCATGAGTTAGTCTGAGCATCTGAATGATGAAATGCCTAGAGGTCAGATCTGGTCTCCTGGATTAGGGACTTGTGAACCGCTCATTACGGTCATGACAGCCGTCCCGAGAGTTTGATTGTTTGACAGCAGAAAGGATAGTTTTTCAAAAACATTTACTGGAGAAAATCCTCTCTTACTGATCAACTTGTGATGTCTGAGGTACAATCAGGTAAGCATCCAATCATTTGTTATATTATTTTCTACAATAAAAGAATTAGTGCTGGGCAACGATTAATCACATCTAAAATAAAAGGTTTTGTTTATATAATATATGTGTGTGTACTGTGTATATTTATTA
>NW_015531611.1:0-534 GCF_001515645.1 Sinocyclocheilus grahami
TTTTTTTCTGAAACTGAAACAATATTTGAAATAGCCTACAATAAACCTGTCATGTATAGGCACATCTCGCATCTTTAAATCAAGCAGAAACACAAAATTTAAAACTTAATGAAGGCTTATGAACAGTCATCAGGTTTAAAGGCCCATTACGAAAACTTGCCAAGCATGTTCACCAAATATATACATAATATATCCTTATATTTAGTCTTGTTAGTTGCGATGCGCATTGTATATAATCTGACACTGTAATACATTGTAATACTAATATTTGAACTCGTGGAGAAAAAATAGCTATTTAGATCATATGCGGTGCAGGTCAGAAATTAATAAGGGGAGGACTAAAATGTAAATGTCAAATAATGTTCATTATTTTATAATAATAATAATAATAGTTATTATTATTTACACCAGGGATAGGCAACTTTGATAGTGACAAGGGCCAGCATTTTTTCTCCTTTATACTAAGGGACCAGATTACTAATCCATGTACACACACCTTTTACACCGTCTTACTCAATTTCCTTTTTATTGAAG
>NW_015531612.1:0-534 GCF_001515645.1 Sinocyclocheilus grahami
TTAGTAATCCAATATTGTGTGAAAATCTCCTTTTACAACCCAAAGCTAGAGCAGTCAGATATCAGAAGCACTAATTTCAGTCGTACCACACTCAGTATATTCTCTGTGAGTTCCTTTTCCTGCTGCACCAAACTCATCCTACAGAACACAAAACACTATTAGCGCTTAAACAGCTCACAACACAAAAAACTGACACCCATGTTTTCCCTTCCTTACATATTCAGCTGATGTGGTCCAGGTTTGGTCTGCTTCTCTGGAAAGCTGCTCAACACAATGGTACGAATGGCCCTATTGAGACAAAGATCATTGCACTGTTAACACAGCAAGTGGCTGATGCAGAATCCGCTTGAAGATTCATGGACCATTCAGCTGTAATCTGCTGCAAGCTCAAAGCTACACTTAAGCAACAGTAACAGAAGTGGATTTCTTTGTTGCTTATTTCATTTGCATCAGAAATATGCAACGTGTCTAGATAGATATATATATATATATGTATGTATGTATGTGTATATACAGTGGGTACGGAAAGTATTC
>NW_015531613.1:0-534 GCF_001515645.1 Sinocyclocheilus grahami
CAAGCTTTATGAAAACGTGTGATCTAAACCCACAATCAAAATGTCGCTGCCTGAATTGAATGCCTCTCCACGAAGACACAAGACGCAGGGCTTTATTAAAGCATTCTTCTCTCTCCCAACACGTCTGTCTGGACTCACTACATAATTAATAGCGCTAGGTAAGTGTAGGAGTAGATACACATCTAAAGTTGAGGGTCTGGCTACCTTTTATCTTCTTTCTCTTCTCCAGCGAAGTCTTCCATTCTGGGTTGATCTCGTCAAATCCCGGCTAAATGAAAGAGAGGACAAGAAAGATTGTGTAAAAAAGGATAGCTAAGGGTGCTTTTTTCTTTTTTTCTGAAGTGACAGAATGCATGCTGAAGAGAAAGTCGTGGGCAAATCAGTGGAACACAGCAGCATGACATTGGAAGTCTGAACTACAAAAAGTGCTACAAAGAAAGAAGACATACAAGCAACGTATACGCAAGAACAAACAAATCATCTTATGACATTGTTAAAAGGTGTTTTCATTTCTAGCTGTGCCCTAGAAAGCAA
>NW_015531614.1:0-534 GCF_001515645.1 Sinocyclocheilus grahami
ACTAAAAACTAACAATTGCTTTACGCCGAATTGCCGCTATTTGAACGTGAAAGTAAAATGTGCACGCAGATTTTACAAGTTATTTAAAAGCGAAGGAAAGCGAGGAAAAGAGGGAACGCCCGGCCCCCACGGTGATACCGGTATAACCGGTGTTGTCACACGTCGATTAACCGGTGGGAAAATTTCCTCACCGTCACAACCCTATCTGTGAGACGCATTCATCTGGACTTAAAATAGAAATTATTTTCTTTTAAAATCGACGCAAACCTTGATGAGCTCCTCCGACAGGGATTGTACTGCGGTCTCCAGCTTGCTGATTTGAACTTGCTTACTTTCAACATTTCCTTCAACAGAGTTCTAGCAAAGAAACTGAAAATTATAAACATAAAATGACATCCATTTCATATTTCATGCCCAAAAAAAAAATTTTTTTTTTTAATTACTATAAAAAAAGAATTACATTTAATTTATTTTTGCACAATGCTAATAAGAACCGTCACCTTCTGCTGCTGTGTGGCCTCCAGCACCTCTTTG
>NW_015531615.1:0-534 GCF_001515645.1 Sinocyclocheilus grahami
ACCCAAAGTTGGGTTGAAACAACCCAGCATTTTTTAGAGTGCAGGCACTGAGAAATATGTCGGATTGGGTCAAACATGAGCCCATGCACCGTTCCACTTTTATCTAGATTCCTTTCCACACAATAATAACTTGTAAGCTCCCCCTGAGCCAACAAACTGGGACAGAATATATATAAAAGAGCTCTGAAGTATGGGTACAAAGCATCTAACAGAGTGGAGTAATGAATGTGCAAAGGTTTGTAGAAAGAATAAGAGCCTTTGACTATTGAAAACGACATGTGAAGCCAACCTGGGGACTATGTTGCTAGTTGTAACCAGGGTTACAGATACTGAAGTTGTTCGTTTGTACATTCCCTTTTCTACTATTTTCCATGGATGAGGATGAGGACACAAAAGAATGGGATTTTATAAGGTTCAGATGATTTCAGTCACTTTGAACCCAGGCAATACCCCATGGAGTGAATTGACACAGATGCAGAAATGTGTGGCTTGATTGTGTTTGGCTTGATCTCTATACACTTCCATTAAAAAAAA
>NW_015531616.1:0-534 GCF_001515645.1 Sinocyclocheilus grahami
GTTATTTTTCACCTTTGGCTGTCAGCCCTTTACCGATGTTCTGAGATGACATGTCTGACTGTCAGGGCTGTTGGAGTGAAACAAGAGCCCTGGAAGAAAAACAAGGTGCAAAGCGATTCAGTCGTTTTTTATTTTTATTTTTCCAATTTCTTCCAACAGTCAAAAATCTCACTGGTCACATAAATCTCAAGGCCATGGCTGGAATCCTATTATCCAAAGCTGTTAACTCATAAACAATCCCTCCTTGATGGGAATGCACCAACCAAAGGACTTTCTGTCATGTGTCATGTATGTAAATGACACACACATATTCACACACTAAATGACAATTCAATCCATTTTCTACTCTGATTTACTTGTGCACTACTGTGTTATTCATAACCGCATCAATCGCCAACTATATTATGACCATTTGTCAGTGAAATAAACAGGCGCTCGACATGACCTTGATTAGCAGAGAGGTCAAAGCGTCTGTGTTTAAACCTTCCATCTTCCAACCCCCCCCCCCCCCCCCCCCCCCCCCCCCCCCCCCCC
>NW_015531617.1:0-534 GCF_001515645.1 Sinocyclocheilus grahami
AATTAGCATATTGGAATGATTTCTGAAGGATCATGTGACACTGAATACTAGTGAATCAGATTTGCCTTCACAGGAATAAATTCAATTTTTTTAAATATAGTTTTAAATTGAAACAATATTACTGTTTTTAATGTAATTTTGATCAATAAATGCAGCCTTGGTGAGCATAAGCTTCTTTCGAAAACATAAAATTTTTTACAAACCATAACCTTTCACAGTGATCTCCATCTGTGAGCAAAAAAACAATTTGTTTAAATGTTTAACTAAAGGTTCAGGAAAACATGCAGTACCCGTTTAAGAAACTGATGCGTGTGGAAGTTGTGGATAAGACCCACCTGTGCCGAACCCGCGTGGCCCTGGTGGAACAGGTGATCGGCGGACGTTTGCGCCTGGTGTATGAGGAGAGCCAGGACGGCACCGATGACTTCTGGTGTCACATGTACAGCCCACTCATCCACTCCATTGGCTGGTCACGTAGCATTGGACACCGTTTCAAAAGATCTGGTCAGTGTGGGAGTCTGAATGGTTTTCGAT
>NW_015531618.1:0-534 GCF_001515645.1 Sinocyclocheilus grahami
AAAGAAGCTGAGGTTAAAGGTGATGGATTGGCCAAGCATGGGCATTCTCAAACGTAAGGTGGAGGAGCGCAAGGTCTCTAACATCCACCAGTTCTGTGATGTCGTCATGGAGGAGTGGAAGAGGACTCCAGAGGGAACCTGTGAAGCTCTGGTGAACTCCATGCCCAAGAGGGTTAAGGCAGTGCTGAAAAATAATGGTGGCCACACAAATATTGACACTTTGGGCCCAATTTGGACATTTTCACTTAGGGGTGTACTCACTTTTGTGGCCAGCGGTTTAGACATTAATGGCTGTGTGTTGAGTTATTTTGAGGGGACAGCAAATTGACACTGTTATACAAGCTGTACACTCACTACTTTACATTGTAGCAAAGTGTCATTTCTTCAGTGTTGTCACATGAAAAGATGTAGTAAAATATTTACAAAAATGTAAGGGGTGTACTTCTGTGAGATACTGTATATATATATATATATATATGTATTTTTTTTTATAATAAATATATATATATATATATATATATATATATATATATA
>NW_015531619.1:0-533 GCF_001515645.1 Sinocyclocheilus grahami
TAAATAATATACAAAAACAAACTATCTATCTTTCTATCTATCTATCTATCTATCTATCTATAATAGTTATAGTTCATTTTTATTTATATTTTATCATTGCAACCATATATATGTGTGTGTATAATAAATATAGAATTAAATACATTTCTGATGATGGAATAAAAAAAACAAATAAACAATCAAATGGCTACTATAAATTGTAAATACACAGGAAAAAAATAATGTAATGTATTATATTTATGACCTAATGACTAGTTTATTATTTTATTTCATTAAAGGTTGCAGATAACCTCAAAACGATTGATACATCACTACCATTAAGCATAAAAAAACAAACAAAAAACTGGTTTAAAAGTAACCAATCATATAAATTAGCACCATCATTGCCATTTAGAGTCTGTGACTCCCTCTCCTCTCAAAATAAATGGGGGAAAAAAGAAAAGCAGACACCACTGAGGGTTCTGACTTCGCTATCAGGGATTTTCGCTCTCTCTCTCTCTCTAGTTCTCATCAGAGGGAGTCCCCTGGGGCCC
>NW_015531620.1:0-533 GCF_001515645.1 Sinocyclocheilus grahami
ACAGTGTGTAATTAAAAATGCAGGGAAAAAACATATAAATACATGTAAACTGTCCATATCACAGTATGCGTTCAGCTTTCAAAAAATCATATCGAACAGAAAGAATGAAATAAATGTAAGGTGATAACAATCACATTAACGTTGAAACGCCTAAATGCATAAATACGAATATATACACTTTAGTAATGCCACTAATTGTCTGGTTTCTCCCTTGAAGGCCATTAATCCTTGGAAAATTCACATGTCTTTGTTATTAAACTTCATTATGTCTCTACATGAATATGTGTGTCCTCATGTAACTCAAAATGCCAATTTCTACCGTTCTACGATAATGGGGAATAATAATAATATAACAATGATAATATGTAGATAATTATTAAAGTTTTAATAAATTAACTAAAAGCATATGCTTCCCAAAAAGCACATTTTTTATTGCTGAGCTTATAATAACTAGTTGACTGTATATACAGTGACAATAAAAGCCATTATTTTATTTATTGATTTAAAAAGTTATGTTCTGTTTCTGTCTCCAC
>NW_015531621.1:0-533 GCF_001515645.1 Sinocyclocheilus grahami
GCTAAACTTGACAGGACCAAAAGCAGAGCCAGGTTGCATTCCATGCGATCATACTGAATGACTGGACGAGCACGAGTCTCCCCTCAGCAGCTGCTCTGTGACTCTGTGGTGGACCATTTTTATTTCCTTTCCCCCTTCTTTTCTTGAATCCTGGTGTACGTTCCCATGCCCACAGCGTATCCTGAGCCACAGCACATGCTCTAATACTTCATTTACTGCTCAGCCGCAAAGCACTGCTTTGTTTTCCCTTTCTTATTCTCTATCTTTTGGAAAGTACAGCGCCATACGTGGCATTTTTAATAGAACCATTCCTATATTTTATTCTGGAAATTTCCAGTGAGACCCCATATCATTAATGACTTTTGGTTGTTTTTTTTGTAGTTGTTGTGGCTTGGAATAGAGGTCCGCACAGTGTGCAGTTTCAAAAACAGCAACAGCGACAGTCATTTTTTCTGCTTAACCTTGTTTGCATTGATCCTCTGGGAAATGCTCAGTCACACAACAGCACACTGTTCCTGCACCGGAGGGAGAAT
>NW_015531622.1:0-533 GCF_001515645.1 Sinocyclocheilus grahami
ACGGCCTGCCTGGAGCTCTTGTCTATTATTCGTGTTCGTCGCTAGCTTCAAACGAGAAGTATTCTCAGCATGTCTGGAAGAGGCAAAGGCGGTAAAGGTCTCGGGAAAGGAGGCGCTAAGCGCCACCGAAAGGTCCTCCGGGATAACATCCAGGGCATCACTAAACCCGCTATTCGTCGTCTGGCGCGCCGCGGCGGCGTCAAGCGCATCTCTGGTCTGATCTACGAGGAGACGCGCGGCGTGCTGAAGGTGTTTCTGGAGAACGTGATTCGAGATGCTGTGACCTACACGGAGCACGCTAAAAGAAAGACCGTCACCGCCATGGATGTGGTGTATGCTCTGAAGCGACAGGGACGCACTCTGTACGGATTCGGAGGATAAAAGCCTGTAAACCACAAACCCAACGGCTCTTTTAAGAGCCACCCACGATTTCATGTAAAGAAGTTTCCAATTTGTATAATAATATGTTTATTGCAGAGTTATTCGATTTGTTATTAGAAAGCTATTTATATATATATTCTTACTATTAATAA
>NW_015531623.1:0-533 GCF_001515645.1 Sinocyclocheilus grahami
GCACGTTTTGCATGTCTCCTTAATTAAACACACCTGATTCAGGTCTTCAGCTCATTAGTAGAGACTTCAAGACCTGAAAGGAGACATGCAAGTTGTGCCTCCAGGACCAGGGTTGGGAACCACTGGCCTAATAAACTGAATAATTGCAAATCGTTAAAACGCGTTTTGATTTCATATAAGGCTATTCATTTAATTTAAAGACGAAAACGTGTAGGCTATTGCGCAATTCTTGTACTGGCAGTAAAGGGAACAGTGGGGTTCTCTCAATTCCATCAGTGTCACTTCTTGTCATCTTCACTACTTAGAGCTACAGAAAGCGACATTTAATTTAGGACTAACAGTTAGCCTACGTTCAGATGCTCCTAAAGGAATTCATCCACACGCAGCCGTAGGCCTATAGCCTACATTAAATGAATAGGAACTCAAATGATAAAAAATACAATGATTAATTAATACAAAATTAATAAAAAAATAAAGATATACAAAAATTACTGAGAGGAGGTGCTCTACCAACAATAGAGGAGGTGCAACCA
>NW_015531624.1:0-533 GCF_001515645.1 Sinocyclocheilus grahami
TATATATATATATATATATATATATATATATATATATAGAGATAGCTTTAGAGTTTAAATTTAATTAGTGTCTCAAATAATGTATAATTAACACTTCTTTAATATTTCTTATGCCTTTATGTCATAATGTGTCTTTGATTAAAAAACGGTCAGAATCCTAAAAGTTGTTCCAGGTTAAAACTTAATTTTGAATCCCAGATTTCTATGATGTCTCAGATTTTTGGCCCTAATTTAATAAACTATATTTAGTATACACTAAGTACAGTAATCTATACTTAAAAGACATGTTAATGCACTGCAGCCCGTTGAGGTAAAGTAGCTTTCTTTCTTCATCAACAGTAATAAAGGCAATAATCGTGCTTAATTAGCAGTAAAAATGACTGAATCTCACAAATCCAGACATGGGCTTCCCTAATTTGGCACTAATTTGATTAGCTCCACCCCTGTGTCCTGTGAGTGGAGGAGATTACAGCATGCAAGCTTTAGACGGCACTTACGCAGCTTCACCAAGGCGTTCCTCTTCTCCCCCTGCT
>NW_015531625.1:0-533 GCF_001515645.1 Sinocyclocheilus grahami
AATCTTTTACCGTTTTTTAAAGTCCCTTTTACACTTTCAACCTTGGGTCGGATCTCTGGGTTGTCTTTCCCTCACTTCATCAATCTTGGGTTTTGTCTGCTTGTCGATGAGCAATGGAAAACTAATGGAGAGATGGTGAGTTTGTGCACATCATTTCCTGGTAAAGATGAGAATTGTAAAACAGATTTCAGCCAGAATGGTTCTGCTATAGACGCATATCGTCAGAGATATAGATGAGTGTTATCTCAGTCTGACCAGTGGAAATTAAAAGCCCTTGAGGAATTCTGGCTCGCTTTACTTTAAAGCAATCTCGGACTTTCAGATACTTCCTATTCACTGTAAAGGGAAACGTTGGGCGTATGATGGACAGAGAGGTGTCAACAAACCTTTAGTGGGTCACTGTGAAGCAGCTTCATTCATATGAAAGGTAAAAAATAGAAACTCCACTGTGGTCATCACTCATCACGCTCCGAGTCAGTGTTTTTCATAAAAGAAGTTCATAATAGTTGGGATGCATGGCTATGTTTTGAAGC
>NW_015531626.1:0-533 GCF_001515645.1 Sinocyclocheilus grahami
CCACTATGAATTGCAAGGTATAAACACCTTTATTTATTTATTTTTTTAATTCTGTGCCAGAAAAAAAGCTTCCATAGCTTTAATTTTATAATCAGTGAAGGGTTTCAGTCATTCATGCACAACACAACTTGACATTTTGATTGAATCATGAAATGTGTTTTTGTTCAACTTCCCTTTGGATATCATGTTTTGTTTGTGTTTAGTTATATGCCCATGCAGGGCCTTGTACTGAACACTGGCGTTCTACATAATGCCAAACCTGAAGAATCTGTGAAGACTCGTTCCATTTATGCTTTTTATGAATTTCATTAAGTCAAAGCTAATACATGAAATGACTAAACATTTCCTTCAGAAGTCCAGGATGAGACTGATGTCTTCCGGACTGGCCGGCTCACAGCGCAGCACATTAACAAATCAAATTAACACGGCTTCTTGTGATGCAAATCTGATGTGATGTCGCATCTGTTGCTGAGGTGATAGCAAAAGGGCTAATGACACATTTCTGTCAATGCATCACGCTCAACAGAGTTGTT
>NW_015531627.1:0-533 GCF_001515645.1 Sinocyclocheilus grahami
CAAGTAGTAGGAAAGAGGAGAAATAAAAAGCGATACTTATTATACACTATAGATGACCTTAAAGTGAATAGAGGATGGAATAACACCAAAAAGTCCAGTTTTGCTTTCATTGAGTCTTTAATGTAATGCTAATGTAAATATGAATTTGAAATAAATTGCATTGTAATCTTATTTTGTCATCTTGTACATCTTAGTGAAAAAATCTTGAAGTTGGCTACAAATATCTCCCGAGATAAACTGGTATCTGTTGGCACGTGCTTCGGAAAGTTCACGAAAACACAGAAGTTCCGTCTGCACATCACAGCTCTCGATTTCCTCGCGCCGTATGCTAAGGTACATATCCATTCCGATTATGTACTTTCCAGCATTAACACTGTTATTTTCCTGTTTATTAGTGTGAAGCTGCTTTGAAACAATCTGTATTGTGTAAAGCACCATAGAAATAAACGTGACTTGATTATATCTGTATCTATTTATAGACACTTTTTGGCTCTTTTTCTTTTGGTTTCTTGTGACTCAAAAAAAAAAAAAAA
>NW_015531628.1:0-533 GCF_001515645.1 Sinocyclocheilus grahami
AATAATGTTCTTTTTAGCAACATCATATGACCCCTTTAAAAGAGATGGTAAAATGTTCCCACTCATTGGGGTTTTGAGAAACAGATGTATATAAAGATATTTGTTAATATCCCCTTTACTGGGTCTTTGTTCTGAGTTACTGGTGTGGGCCCCACGTGCTGACGTACCAGCCATCAAGCGTTCATATTCTCCGATCTCAACAGGAGGTAGACAGGCAGTGTTTTTCTGGTAAATTCAGGGCTCTCTCTGCATTGTAAGTAGGATTATGAGGCTAAAGGTCACATTTCACTCTTGGCCTGTCTGTCTATTGATCTTCCTAAAATGTCTGTATGCTAAAACACACCCGCACCTACATACAAATGTCGTAAAAACACTCACACTTGTCATTAAATTTTGTCCACTAACGATGTTCAAAAGTCTATACAAAAGATTTCAAAAAATCATGAGAACATGTTCATAATGTCACTTCATGTATTTTGTTTAATAGCATTAAATGGTGGAAATGATGAATGAATGAATGAATGAATGAATGA
>NW_015531629.1:0-533 GCF_001515645.1 Sinocyclocheilus grahami
TACTACCTTGAAAATAGCATGCCATTGTAAAATGTAAATGTGTACTTTGAATACAGGGTATAAGTCGCTTTGGACAAAAGTGTCTACTAAATGTATAAGGTGTCCAGAAAAAAAAAAACTACAGTATTTATGGTGAGTTTTTGAAGTGTACATCCCAAGTACGGGCCTAGAAAAATTAAGTGGTAAATTTAAAGTCATTAATTAAGCTAGATGCTAGTGTTAACATGATGAAGCTAATAGTCCGCAAAATTGGGGTCTGTGATTATCAACCAAGAGGTCAAGTTTTGCTTATAGTCCCCGCTGTTGGATGTTGTAATTACACCATATGACTCAAAAGCAACTTTTAACATTGAATGGCAGCTAAAAAGAGCTATATTTTGACTATATTCATAATTTTTTTTTAAATTTCAGTATATTAGAGCAGTTTTTATTTGTTTCGTTTATTATTTATTTATTTAATTAATTTTTTATCAGTACCTGATTATTTCCCCTTTGTCCTGCTGTCAGCTCAGGATAGTCACTATAAGTTTTGA
>NW_015531630.1:0-533 GCF_001515645.1 Sinocyclocheilus grahami
CCCCCCCTCCATCATCAGAGGAGGGTCCATCACGATCACCATGACAACCACCCGAGCCGCGGGCACGCGCACTGCATCAGCACTTCCATATCGAACCAAAACCAACAAGCAGAAAACGCATAACAATAATTCTGCAGCGCATGTGTCTGAAATACATCAAATACTAATAAATTACTGTATGAGATAATGTGCAGATACAGTCATAATACAGGATAGACTCGCAACACTTGCAGCATATGCACGTGAAATAGGAGTGCTCATAAACACGAGATCATGAGCGCTTGCGTGTGCTCTTACCTTCTTCAACAGTGTCTGTTTCTCCCTCTCCTGCTCGCGCACACTTTCATCCAGCAATTAACGCGCATTACAGCATCAGATGCACGTGCAGGACCCGACCGCTTCTGACGCGCGCGCGTTTAGGGTTTAGATCCGATCTGAAGTGAGTCTGGGTTTTCCTCTGCGTATGATGAAGATCTGAATGCAGGAGTCCCACCCCTGCAATGCAACTTCAGCACTAACACACACACACACAC
>NW_015531631.1:0-337 GCF_001515645.1 Sinocyclocheilus grahami
GTGTGTGTATATGTATATGTATATATATATATATATATATATATACATTGTTTTTTGTTGCCAACATTAGCCATTTTACTTTCTATGTATTATATTTTAGAGAAATATTAAAGTCAATAAACAGTGAATAAAGTAAATAAGTAAATTAAAATAGTTAATAAAATAAATAAAAGGCAGATAAATAAAATCAATAAAAAGGAATAAGTAAATAAAATAAATACATAAAATACAATGTTAAGATAAGTACGAAAAGTAAATAAAATAAAAAACAAATACAAAGTAAATACATAAAATCAATAGAAAAAAAAAAAAAAATTCAAATTAAACAAGAAAATAA
>NW_015531632.1:0-533 GCF_001515645.1 Sinocyclocheilus grahami
AATGTCTTGATGCATCTACATAAGGAATATCATTATTATTTGCCTCATATTATTTATTTTTCTCTAGTTTTCTTGTATGGGACGGACCGTGTACCTGTGGGAGGTTTCTCAAAGCGCTCTCTGAAGATTTTACTGTCAGACTGTCCTGATGTAGAAGACCGACTGCCAGAGGCCCAGACCTGTTTTGGCAGATTCATTCTTCCCAAATACAGCGATATCAACACACTTCGTGACAAGCTTATACACGCAATCAGCTTTTGTGAGGTTTTTGGACGAGCGTGAAACTCCCTCCATATTCCAGACCTAGGGCTGGACAATAATTTAATATCAATATGTATCGCGATATAATTTTTTTCAATAACGGTGATATGAGTTTTAAACACATTTCCGATATTTCGATATATATTACCAGTTTCCCATACATTGATTTATTTGTGGCGTTTGACTTCGTTGAATAAACATGAGCACTGCAGTTTCAAAATCATAATACGGCGCGGGTGTTTTATATGAATGTATCTCTGAAGGAAACCGAC
>NW_015531633.1:0-533 GCF_001515645.1 Sinocyclocheilus grahami
AAGTAAACATCCAAAAAAAGTGGGAGGGGACAAAAACTTCTTAGGTAATGTAACTTAGAATAACAACCATTATCGGCTTCAAAATGAGTGCTACAACCTGGTAGCATTTAGACTGACGTCCAAGAGCCTTCACTGCAACACTGCCTCCATTCAAACATAAGTCCTAACCATCCAGAAAGTGAAGGGTGCATGAAGTGTCAACACTGTGCTGTTGATCTGGGTCATAAGCTCTGTTTGCTTCAGGAAGAGTGTTCTGGAAATTCAAGTCACTTTGGATGAAATCAATCTGTTAAAAAACAAGTATTTGATATGAAAAAAAATAGGATGTTTTTAAGAGTAAATGTCAGTCATCATCTTTAGGAAATTGCTGACATTATTATTCCAAGGTCAGTTGATCTGGAAAGAGAAACGCTGGGAATAAGAAAAGTGAATTCAATCGGTAAAATGTTGCAGATATTTAAAATCCCTTTTGAAAAGGGAAACTCCACTTGAAGAGTTCCAATGCAAAAGCCTCTAAAAGCCATCTTGGTCAA
>NW_015531634.1:0-533 GCF_001515645.1 Sinocyclocheilus grahami
AAACCAAAATATCTTAATTCATCTCCTGTGTTAAAATTGTTTTATGATTTTTGACTTTTATATTTCTTCAATAAAACTGTTAAAAAATAAAAAGCATCTGACATTTTTACAATTCTATGATACAATCTTCAAATTGGGAAGTCGTGGCCTAATGGTTAGAGAGTCGGTCTCATAACCCAAAGGTTGTGGGTTCGAGTCTCATACCGGCAGGGATTGTAGGTGGGGGGAGTGAATGTACAGCACTCTCTCCCACCTTCAATACCACGACTGAGGTGCCCTTGAGCAAGGCACCCTTGAGCAAGGCACCGAACCCTCAACTGCTCCCCGGGCGCCGCAGCATAAATGGCTGCCCACTGCTCCGGGTGTGTGTTCACGGTTTGTGTGTGTTCACTGCTGTGTGTGTGCACTTTGGATGGGTAAATGCAGAGCACTAATTCTGAGTATGGGTCACCATACTTGGCCACATGTCACTTCACACTTCACACTCACAAATCCCCATGGTAATTTGTAATATCTTTATTTGTTAAAATTGT
>NW_015531635.1:0-532 GCF_001515645.1 Sinocyclocheilus grahami
GACCTTCAGCCGTCAGTCTGAAGGTCTGGCTACGCGAGACTAACGTTGGCTAAGCTAATTTTCACTAAATACATTAAATCACAATTGTCATATTAAATTTAGCTAATGCACATACATGTTCTAAAACAAATGAGCTAAGCTTGATTGAGGCTACAGCTGCAGCATTGAGTGTATATGTTCATTTCTCTATTAATGGACCGTCTCCATCTGTGGTACTTCACAGCATTCGATATGAATTTTAACCTCTTAAGTGCAGTATTTTAAACTGAAAACTGCAATAGTATTAGCAACAGTTTATAACAAACAATGCTGCAGTGGCTACTGCTAGTCTTTAATAGCTGTGCAAATCTGTCTGGTCAGCTCATTTAAGAAGCGGTTGCTATTATTGTCCACATCAGTGGAGATATTCACACATGTTCTTCTAATCCATCTCCTGCTACCAGCTGTGGTTGTCTACAATGTCAGGACAATGTTTCTTACTTTGGATTAGAGTGGATTCAACAAAGTGGAATCTAATTCAACCTAATTTACC
>NW_015531636.1:0-532 GCF_001515645.1 Sinocyclocheilus grahami
CCAGGCTGTGTTGTGGGTCTCCATCCAGCTCCTCCTGCTCCTGGTTCCTCCCTGGTTTCTCCCTCTGTCATAATCACCCCGGTTGTTACTGCCATCTCCTTCTCCTTTTTCCTGCCCTTCGCCTGCTTCACACCCTCCTCCAGAGCCCCTCCCTTCGCAGTTGGATTGTTGTCAGCACAAGGACATCCTTTCTGGGAGGGGGCAATATGTGCACATGTATATTCAGTTTTGTTCTCTTCTGGTTTAGTTTTCTGTTCCTGTTTGCCAATGGTCCTGGTCCTTGTTCTTTTTCCATTGTTAGCCATTAGTTCCCACACCTGGAGAACTTTTGAAATCTGTTTTACTTTGATTATTGTCCTCTGTTATTTAAGCCCTATTTCTCCCATTGTCCATGGTCCAGTATTGGTTATTTTAGTTGTTGCATTTTCTCCTTTTATTCCTGTTGGATTCATTATTGTACCAAACCTTGCTTTAAGTTTGATTGCATCATGTAATAAGTGCTGTTAATAGTGTTCATCGTCTGTTTGATTAC
>NW_015531637.1:0-532 GCF_001515645.1 Sinocyclocheilus grahami
AACTAAAACTGAAATAAAAATGAATAAAAACGAAGACATATAAAACAATTTTTAAAAATGACAACACACAATAATTACTAAAACTAAAAATATTAATAAAAACTATAATAGTATCTCATACATACTATACGATACTAAAATAATACTACGCCCAGTTCAGTGATTTTATCATATCTTTTTAAAAATAACAATACATATTCTCATGTACGCACATTATACAGATGATGCAAAGTGTGAGGCAGTTTATTCTTACAGTAGTTTGCATTTCTGATTTATGATGTAGATATGAGGTGGGTGCAGTGTGTGTGTCTGCAGTCACTGCTGTTTGTCATGATAATATGAAATTATGATTATGATTCAAATGCACAGAACAATTTATTCACCATGACAGAGCATGAAAATATGATTCTCAGAGAGTCTGATGTGTTTGAACATTAAATGAGACTTCAGTGTATTACCCTGTTAACAATAGTGACCCTCAGTGTGTGTGTGTGTGTATTTGTGTGTATGAGTGTGTGTGTGTGTGTGTGTG
>NW_015531638.1:0-532 GCF_001515645.1 Sinocyclocheilus grahami
GAGATCATGTGTTAAATGCCAGCGGTGAAGTCTGCTTGTAGCTTTGCGAGAGGTTTGAAGGTGCTCTGCTCAGATCTGCTGAGAAAAAAAGGACACTCGAGGGCCAGAGGATGCAGAAGGGGGAACAAATGACTTGGCTAAATGAAAGAGGGGGAGGGGAGGGTTGCGTTGTAAGTGGATGAAGTCTTTAACTTCCTACACACTAAGGAGCTTGTCAGCGCTCCCACAGTTCCACTGAGGCGAAAGAGGACTGGTGAAGAAATCAGGGCTGCTGCACTGTTCACATGCTTAAAGTATGAAGTATTAATTGGGGCACATGACCACCATATTAAGCGGTACTATAGCAGTTGAAATTTCATACCAGAGTATGAGGCATTAATTGTTGGTTCCAAATTCTAGATTAACCACACTTTCTAAAGAAAAGTTCTGGCCAATACCAATAAGCTACTAATTATCTTAATTTTATGGCTAAAATAAATGAATACTGTTTTTATTTTATGAATACTAAAAAATAAATAAATCTAGTTTTTTT
>NW_015531638.1:20036-20365 GCF_001515645.1 Sinocyclocheilus grahami
GATGGGTGTTAAAGCCAGCAGCAAGGGTGGGGGAAGGGAGCGCGGCGAGCTCGCACTGCTAATTCAGCTCATGAAAGGCTTGAGCAGTGAGAGCAGCTGTCCTCCATTGTCAGCCAGCAAATTTCCAGCATGCCTCATTTCACCTCTCAATGTGAGCAGAGAGAAAGCTAGAGGGCAGAACAGAGGGGGATAAACAAACAGAGACCGATAAATGAGGGAAGGAATGAATAAATGAGAGAAAACTGTTGAATGCCTCAAGTTGCCGCAGTGCTTCCAAACGGAGGTGGGGAGAGATCATGTGTTAAATGCCAGCGGTGAAGTCTGCTTGT
>NW_015531639.1:0-532 GCF_001515645.1 Sinocyclocheilus grahami
TTAGCATGTAAGCTCTAGTCTGTTCACGTTATAATATGTAAATAATACAACTTGACTGTATAACCCCAAATTTAACTACATAATCAAATCAGTTTGCAATCAACTTATGCAATATGCTCTCAAAAATATTTGTGTAATTTCATACCAATAGTAAGTACTTTTATCTTTTGTTGCTCTTTCTGATTTGATGTATGCAAATAGTCATTAATTCTCCTAAAATTGTGTAAACATTTTTTAAAGGCTTTTGTACCTTATTATTTTTAAACTATGATCCTCATTTTCATTCAGAAATTTTCCATAGATGCCCTGGCTGTGTGAGATGAATGCCTGGGGCTCCACAGACCCTAGTTTGAGTAACACTGCTCCATGAAACTCCAACCATGCTTTTATGCTTTTAATAGCCTAAATGAAAATGTTTTGAGGCGTCTGACTGGTCAGACCCTATGCAGCTTTATATAGAATGTCTCCTTGTGTGTTATCCGTCGTTCTCCTTCAATGTTTTTACAGTCACTGGTTTCCTTCTTTTCTAACT
>NW_015531640.1:0-532 GCF_001515645.1 Sinocyclocheilus grahami
ACGTAACTCGCGTTACTTGTAATGAGTTACCCCCAGCACTGGTCACAGTCCTGCAGAGTTCAGCAACACGCTTATCTGTGATTTCAGATCATCCTGAAGACCTTGCTTAGCTGGTTCAGGTGTCTAATTAAGATTTGGGGCTGAACGCTGCAGGACTGTGAACCTCCAGAAGCAGAGTTTGACACCTTTGGGTCTTGGCCTTGACTTGCTGCTGCAATTCATTTAAAATCACGACAAAATCATTTTTCTCTTTTAATTTACATTGCAAGAACAAAGCAAGTTTCATATATACAAACTTCAACCTCAGCCCACGAAAAAAATCAGTTACTGAAACTGGATGCAAGAGTCAATAAGATGAGGTCATATAAAATGAAATTGTTTTTTTTTGGTGTATAACAACAACAACAACAGATATATGAATATATATTTAAATATAATATATAAATATATCAAACAGTAGTGATATTAAAGAAAAAAAAACAAATATAGTACAAAACAAATGCATTTATTTTATATACATTATATATATATA
>NW_015531641.1:0-532 GCF_001515645.1 Sinocyclocheilus grahami
AGGTGACATATGTAGTACATGTGGAGTATTTCATAATATTTCTGTTTGTTTCAGAGCTGCATTATTAAACGATACTGTGAGAAGCGGTTTGTGCCCAAGTATCTCGCCACTATTGGGATAGATTATGGTGTAACCAAGTAAGTGGTGTGGGTTAACAAATAATTTCCTTCTGTCACTGTTTTCTCAAATATGAGGTTCAAATCATTTACTCTTGGTACATAAATACCTATTTGTATCCTGTCTTGTCTACTGGCTCAGATTATGATCACTTAGTTTTATTGTTATTTATTCATCAATTCAATGTTGTACCATTTTACAATGATGTGAAATAATAAATAATATGATTGTAGTGGTTGCTGCACTTGTGTATACTCTTTGATGCACGTATGCCCATTAATAAAGCACGATTACTGTGATTCACTGATGAAATGTAAATGAAATTGTGTTTTTTCCCCCTATCTCAAGGGTCCAGGTTCGAGACAGGGAAATAAAAGTAAACATTTTTGATATGGCTGGACATCCTTTCTTTTAT
>NW_015531642.1:0-532 GCF_001515645.1 Sinocyclocheilus grahami
TTCCTGATTAGACCTTGGGTTTGAACAACCCAGCATTGAAGAAGTCGCATATTCTCTATGTGTGTGTGCTAGTATCTGTCTGTGCAGGACCATTCTTCAGGGAGATTAGTAACGGCACCCAGGCTGGAATACGCACATGGACATCTTCCGTCACCCTGATGCATTGGTGGCAGATATACGTCTCTCGAGCCCCACGTTGTGTGTGAATTCTAATGGTTTGTCATCTAAATAACCTTTGGACATATGCTTTCAGCTTTTTGTACATCTGTAAAGATTTTGCATGTTTTTCTATGATTTAACGATCAGAATTCTTTAACTAAGTAATGACATAGCCTAGTTAGAGACCTTTGTTAGAGTATAATCACTGCTCTATTGAGTGTGTATTGAAGCTGACTTCTGCTGATGAAAATTCCCCTAAAGTATGGTCGGTAAGATTTTTCTTTTTTTTTTTATGTTTTTGAAAGAAGTCTCTTATCCTCACCAAGGGTGCATTTGTTTGATCAATACAAACAAATATATTGTGAAATATTAT
>NW_015531643.1:0-532 GCF_001515645.1 Sinocyclocheilus grahami
TTTCCTAGTCTGTTTCCTACTTTAAGTTTATTTTTCATTTTGAAACAACGTTTGACTAATGAAAATAACTTTTAGTATTTCATCAAATAACCAGTCATTTGTTTAAACATTTCAATATATTTTTTTCTAAATTATCATGGCACTGTTTCCATTATGAAAGTAATCTTTTATAAATTATTTATTTGCACCAGCCCCTCATTTTATACTTAGGATTTTAATGTGTGTTTAAAATGAACCTATGCCCATATTATTCTGCCAGTTCAAAGAAGCTTATTAGTTAAAATATCAAAATAAAACCCAACAAAGCAACAGTTGCTTGAAAGCAATATCAGCATGAACAGTGTACATCTACAGAAAACCTTTTGGCTTCTAAAATGCAGTAAAATAAAATAATCATGTTGAGTGATAACCTATGGTAAAGGTGATGAGTGTGGAATGTAGAAGAAAGTTTGAGGGATGCCATGGCAGTGTCAAAAGGTCAAAGGTTGCGACCATTAACCTAAAGGTCATGCCTACTGGATCAGGAAGACAC
>NW_015531644.1:0-532 GCF_001515645.1 Sinocyclocheilus grahami
ATATATGTGTGTGTGTGTGTGTGTGTGTGTGTGTGTGTGTTTTAATACTGAAAAAAATTTAAGCTTTCTTTTAAACAAGATTATGTTGTATATTTCAGGCATATCTTGTATAGATTAATTTTCTTTTTTTCTTGACATTTGTATTACGTTTAATCAAATTTGTATGACGTAAATTAAGTTTATTGTTTAGTTGTTTCTGTAATTCATATTAATTTATCAAACAATGCATAGATTAAATGAAATATTGTCCTTGATCAGAATAAAACTCTGTGGTCAGACTGCTGTGGTTGTTGTGGATAGCTCAGCTCATAACTAAAGACACAGCAGTCACTAATAAAAGTTTATGATGTAGTGTGTGACTGTTATGTGATAATGTGGCTTTAGTAGAGAGATTATGATGTTTTGGAGTAATGTCATGACTTGTATTTGAGATTATAAGATCATACTGATTTCAGTTTGACGCTTCTTTTTTTAATGTTGTGTTAGCGTGCGTTATCTTGACAAAAATATCGAGTGATGTTTAATTCGCACA
>NW_015531645.1:0-532 GCF_001515645.1 Sinocyclocheilus grahami
TATATATATATATATATATATGAATCTATCTATCTTCCGCCAAAGTTTTCCAAACCAACAAACTTTGCTTTTCTTGTTAAAAAATGACCAATACGAAACTCTTTGAATTTCAGTTCAGTTAAATCTTACTTTCTTTTATTCACATTTAAACAGTAATTTTCTGTGTGCTACCACAATTCAAATTTCATTTCAGATCAAAATGCAAATAAAATAAATTTTCATATCAATTCAGAATGGTGTACAATCTTGCACACTGTTTCATCACATTTGCTTGCTTCTAGTGTAAATTATATTGCAAGGTTAACTCACATACTGTCTACACATATGGATAGAGTTCAGTGTATGTTTGGAAATGTCATGCTGAGATGGATTCAAATGCTGCATATGTGGCAGTATATGCAAACACACAATAACTCTCTTTCTATTTTACACACGAGTGCTCACACATTTTCTGTGCCTGCTGCAGAGGTGCCGTTTTCTGCATGGCTCTGGTAGGACTTCAGCCAGTTCGTTTCTGTCTGGATGTTGTTTC
>NW_015531646.1:0-532 GCF_001515645.1 Sinocyclocheilus grahami
CACGCAGAGCTCCACAGCTGAGACAGAAATAGGCACCCAGTGCACTGTGACTGCCAGTGAGAATGAAGGTGCTCCTGTTGACTTCAATAAATCTTTGCTACAACACTAAGGTTTTACTAAACTGTTTTGCAATCAGTGAATGTGGAGCTAGAGCAGTGTGAAATTGTTGAGGGCTTATTACGGTTTACTTGTATGCGTGGTATTCAAACTCATTGTAGGCAGCAGAGATTTTAGAGAGGGGCCCTCATAGGACCTCTATAGTATAGCCTTTTCATTAGAATGAGGCCCATCCATTACAAAAAAATGTTCCAAAGGCCCTGCTAGGGAAGTATAGTGAACTAATCTAGTACTGGTTAAAAAGGTTAAAGCAATCAAGAATTCAAATTTACATTTTAAATATAAAAAAAATATTTTAAAAGAGCCAATCTGAGTACTGCAGGTTTTACTTAAAAGAAACATCACTTGCATTAAACCACAAGCACCTTAACAGGCATGTGTCCTCTTCAGCCTCTTAACGAAGTAAAAAAAAAAA
>NW_015531647.1:0-532 GCF_001515645.1 Sinocyclocheilus grahami
AAACTAGTCTGTTTTTTTAAATAATAAAAATGTTATATCAGATTATTTTAGAGAGTAAAAGAAACGTTACCTTTTGGATCTATAAACTCCTGATGAGTAACTTCTTCCTTTCTTGCAGATTCTTCCAGATTGGGTATTTATAGAGATGAGAAGGGTGTGAGAGAAAACATGACAAAAGACAGAGCAACACGAGACTCTCCAGCGATCTCCACACTGATATCTATTCAGATCTGGTAACTGAGTTTACAAAACAATTTTTGTCATCAATATTGTTGATTGAACAGATAGTTGCTAGAACCACAATTGAAACTGGTGCATGGAAATAAAAGTATGTCAGGCCTCTTTCCTCATTAAGGTCTTAAGATTTCAATTCATCCTATTCAATCGGGCCAAGCAAATGCAACAGTTCAATAATAGAAATGTACAATACCATTGTAGGGTTATGTATTTGGACAATAATGGAATGTATAATTTTTAATCATTTATTTCAGTTTTAATGTTTGATGAAGTAGAATTCTTATTCATTATAAAA
>NW_015531648.1:0-532 GCF_001515645.1 Sinocyclocheilus grahami
TTTGCCATTCAACAGTAAAGACATCATTGTAATATTTGCATGCTTCATTGTGTTTGGTCTTCCTTCTTGCATTTATTTGCATACTGACGTGTTTTTTGTTGTTGTTTTTTTTGTCTTTCATTTGTCGCCCTGAGCATCATGATAACAGTGATACAGTGATGCGACATTTAATTTACGCAGAATTGAAAACTGTTTCACTTTGCATTCCATCTTGTTTTGGCCCAAGGCCATTTGTATTCATAATTTGCAAGGTTAAACTCACTTGTTTGTTTTCACTTGGTGCCCCAGGTGAGATCATGTATGCATTATATAATAAGTTATAATAAATGATCACAAAGATTAAATTGAAGGTCAAAGATACAGAAGAATAGCTACTGTTAAAAAGTTTGTGGTCTGTAAGAGTTTTTACTGTTTTTGAAAGAAGTCAAAAACAGTAAAGGCTGCAATTACTTGATTAAAAATACAGTAAAAACTGGAATACTGTGAATTCAATTTAAAATAACTGTTTTCTATTTTAATATATTTTAAAATG
>NW_015531649.1:0-532 GCF_001515645.1 Sinocyclocheilus grahami
TAAAACTACAATATTATTTAAACGGAATACGGCGTTTTAATTCACACGCGAGTCTTTTCTTAGCAACTCCTTCATGATTCATTCGGGAGTCGTGATTCCCGAGTCAGTTAAAGAGTCGTTCAGAGACCCAGCATCTGCTCGCTGCGATTGTTGTGCTGCGCGAGATCTCCGCTATTTCAGGTGTGTTTTTTAGTGAAATCATTTATAAATTAGATACACAGAGATGATGTTGAATCTTTCTTTTGTGGCCTGCTTTGCTGCATTGTTTGTCGATGCTTACGTTTCTTTATGCGAATCATTTCATGAGTGCAGCTGTAATGTATATACTGCAGCTTTGTAATGCAATGCAACAGAACGTATGAATAAGTAAGCTGTGTTTTTGATTACTCAACTAGTTGTGTCCTAAAGTGTTTGCACGACTTCCAAAGAGCCAGAACTGTGTTTGCATGACAAATATACATATATAATGTGTAGAGGTTGTGTATGGGAGTGAGAGAGAATGTGTGTGTGTGTGTGTGTGTGTGTGTGTGTG
>NW_015531650.1:0-532 GCF_001515645.1 Sinocyclocheilus grahami
ACAATTGGTGGCTGACTAAATACTTTTTTGCCCCACTGTACAAGCTAACTACTTGTTACTAGGCCATTAGCAGCTAAGATGCACGACTGATGCAACACTGCCCAGCTGTATAGATTTCATTATAAACTTTTGATGCCTTTGAATTATCACCAGGACTTTTGAGCAGCATTGTGTAAACTGGATGCAATTTGAAATGAATGAAATGAGGTTTGTTTTTAAACTCCAGGGATCATTAAACTGAAAAATAATGGAGATTTCTTCATTGCTAATGAAGGCCGAAGACCCATTTACATTGATGGACGACCAGTTTTATCTGGAAACAAGTGGAAACTCAACAACAATTCTGTGATGGAGGTATGGACACGCTTGCATTTGAGTCACAAAATCTTTGAAAAAATCACAGCTGTCAAAAAATACTGATTTACCTCATTTACACTGCATATTTTTATATGGTATATAGATAAATGACTTTTGTATGTCTAAACCTTATCAGTATATAACATTTACAAAATTTACAACCATTTTATACAAA
>NW_015531651.1:0-532 GCF_001515645.1 Sinocyclocheilus grahami
TGACTTAGAAGTATCACATTTTATTTGGAGCTGTATGTAAATACATAGATATAAAAATATTATAATCGCTCAGTCATGGCATATGAATATACTAATCAATCAGTGCTTTGGAATATATTATTTTGGCCTCTGACACCATCACTGTACCATGGTACTACTTCCTTTTTTGTAAGTGTAAGATCATAATTTAGTAAATTCTTGCTAGATATAGATAGATTTAATGGCCAATACAGAGTATAAAAACTGTCTTTCTATGGCATGGAACATTTATCACACTACTCTATTTTTCATATTGGTTCAATAAATATCAGTATTCTGCCACAGTCTTTTTCTTCAGAGATTCAACACTATGATCCATCTAGAAACTCACACTTATGATAATGCTGCTGCTATCAGTCGACACTTTGACTGTCACATAGGCCTATCTGAAGCTGTATATCTTCCATGTTGTCATGTGTTTCACTGACGTACTGTAACTCAACACATTCTATTTTGGTATTAGCCATGACAGGTTGATGTTTTGATCACATGC
>NW_015531652.1:0-532 GCF_001515645.1 Sinocyclocheilus grahami
TTTATTCATATTTCAGATATGATGCTGAGATAGTTATCATATTTTACTACAAAACTACATACCCGTAGTTTTTGACTCAAATAGGATTTTCACTGTAATATGACTAATTCTTCTTTGAATAAGGGCACAAATGGCTCTATTATTATTTTTGGGAAACAGTGAAAAGCTGAGTTTAAGATATATCACAAGAGGAAAATTCAAAATAATATTATTCAAAAAACACCTTCAAACTACATTTCACTGTCTGAAGAGACTGAACCAATGTCAACGTTTTAGAAAGTAAAGGACAAATTTTGGCCTCCAGGTTTTTATTAAAAACGTTTAATTAAAATGATGCAGTCTATGATGTCATTGTGATATTTGCATACTGAATCATGATTGGCCCTTGTCCAACATCAGTGTTAGACCTGTACTTGAGTTGATCTATATTTCCGTATATTTATGGTTCTTGCATACAGTTAAAAATGTTAAGACATTTATTTATTTAGTCTGTCGGTCTGTCTGTCTGTCTGTCTGTCTGTCTGTCTATCTA
>NW_015531653.1:0-532 GCF_001515645.1 Sinocyclocheilus grahami
TCAAAGACAAACTAATTAAATTTGGCCTCTGAATGGATTTAAAAATGGGACTGGACCTAGCATGTAGAGGGATCTTAGGGAGGACAGCTGAAACGGTCAGATGTCCCGTAGACTTTAAGCTAGTGTGGGAAACAGAGGGGAAAAGTTGGCTGCACAACCTGAGTGATCCAAAGGTAGCACTCATAATGCAGGAATCCACACACATATATACTGGGGTAACAAGACCAAGCAGGGCCTTTAAAACAAAAGTACAATCTCCTTTCTTCAAGCCCATTATAATAGCGGTCGCTCTTCAAAGGCGTATTTTGGAGCAATGGACATCATTCCACTACAGCCAGGGGAATTAGCTCAAATGGTAGAGCGTTTGCTTAGCATGCGAGAGGTAGCGGGATCGATGCCTGTATTCTACATGCTGGATCCTTCCCTTTTATGCTCACTTCCCTAAAGAGAAAAACTGGGCTTTGACACTACGAAGCAGCGCTCCCTGCGTGAGCTTTTGGGGATCACTGCTGCCGAAAAGTTTTTTGGACCG
>NW_015531654.1:0-532 GCF_001515645.1 Sinocyclocheilus grahami
TCTTTATTTATTTTTTATATTGCATTTTGACCTTTTTATATTCATAATCAGGTCAAATGGAATCATCTTGATATTTATGTATGATATTTTAAATATGAAAAATATGATTGAACAATGATTAGATTAGATTATGAAAACTTTCATAAAATCAGAAAGCGTGTCGAATATGCATGAAACCAATTTGAATATAAAGGTCATATTTTTAAGAGCTTGACAGAAGTGTTTTTAGAACAAACGAAGAAATTATTTAAAAGTCTAGTTTTCATCCCACGAACTGTGCCGTAAGAATAAGTCTTTGCATTGTCATTGTTTTTAAATTCTCATATGACTATGTGTGTATGTGTATGGCTGTACACACATAGAATGTGTGCTGTTTTGTCCATTCTGTCTGCAAATGCAAATCTGTGTTTTCTACACCCCATCTCACTCACCCCAAACACCCATCATCAAACTCCAGTTTTAGCCTGATGTAGCGGCTGTGTCTGTTTATACTGAGCAGTGGGTTTGGAGAGAGTGCAGTGGCTCTCTGTGC
>NW_015531655.1:0-532 GCF_001515645.1 Sinocyclocheilus grahami
TGCTGGTAACAAAAGCCTTGTAGAAATATCCACATAAGGTGTACTGGGAAACCTGAGACCAGCAGTCTAAACTAATGCAAACGTTAGTACAAACTTTTTGTACAGATCCCCCCCCCCCACCAATGTGTCATCTGTAAGACCCCTTGTCTGCACAGTGACCCACTTATTGGACATGTGCAATTCCCCCAGCTATTTGCATATGAAACAAACCCATCATTCATTTTCAAAGAAAGAGAGAGAAAGACCAGCTAACCACCCCATCAGAGTCTCATTAGATTAGTGACGGCCTGCCACTGCAATCAAGCAGTGCTAAACTCCATTTAGTGCTTCACCCTTCAGTGTTCCTCTACATGGGGCCTTCCTATCAACACTAACACCATAAAGAAGAGGCGCACTGTAATACTCGTTGAGCCTGATGGCTTTGTTGCCAGCTAAGATATCCAGAAAGCCAATGTCCATAATCTGTCTCTTTGTCCACTTCTCAAAGATCCAAGGACAAAACCATCCACTATTCTCCCAGCATCCGTTAGTG
>NW_015531656.1:0-532 GCF_001515645.1 Sinocyclocheilus grahami
AGCTTTAGTGAAGTATTATCGATTTACACATTTATTTACTATTTTGCGTGGACGTTTCACATCTTTAATATTTAAAAATCTTTCTTAGAAATGTAAAACTCACTGACAAAAAATTTCAGTTTAATAATTATTAACACGTTCACTATAAAAGAGATCTACTAAAACCACTGCACGTATGAAATGTATTTTGAAATGTCTTTTCGTGCATATAAAAAAAAATACATACAAAAAAATTTTAAGAGAAATATTTACCTTGTGTGCCAAAGGCATCGATATTGAATCTTCACACAGCAGCTTACTGGCAAAAGACCCATAAACCCCATTATTCATGTAGTAGAGAAACTCAGGCTCATCGTTTGCAGACAGTGCATCTGAAAAAACACAAACATGAGTTCAATAAACACATTATGATCAGTGTAACACCTATTAGACATGCAGTGGGATTTTATTTCATATGTACAGTAAGGCTTGGCAATATTGCAAAATAAAAGTGTATACAATACATACATATATATATATATATATATATATA
>NW_015531657.1:0-531 GCF_001515645.1 Sinocyclocheilus grahami
TTTTATTTCCCATACTATGCCAGTGGTCTCATGAGACAGGTTAAATGCAGATTTCAGCGCAAATGGGACGTGGCTATTGTCTTTCCAGCACGGTGAGTGGAAGTAGCCACCAGCGCTGCGTCTATGAGAGTGTCAGATTGTGTGAGTTAGGATGAAAGACAGGCTCCCTGTTAAAGCTGCAAGAGCTTCTCTCAGCCTCATTCATGCTGTGGCCGTTGAGAGCAAACTGCACATTGATTCATTTCAACAGGATGACAGGCTGTATGTGGGGAACATGCTTTAATTGTGCTGTATATGATGTCAGTGAAAACAGAAGTTAGATAAAACGGACAAAACCTCCATTTGGAAACACCTGGGGACATCCTCAATTGGAAAAAATATTCATAAGTAAATTTCACGCATATATATATAAATAATAATGTGAACAATGTAATATAAAATGATAACTAATAATTTGATTATTTATTAATATAATTAATCATTTTAATATACATATAGTGCATACTAAGCTACAGTATTTATATCACAAGC
>NW_015531658.1:0-531 GCF_001515645.1 Sinocyclocheilus grahami
AGTTAAATTTAATTACAAGTTAATCTAATCTTTTTCTAGGTTTTTTAATTTATTTTAAATCCAGTTAACTAAGTAACTTTTTTATGGTTTTAGTTTTATAACCCTACTTAACATTGCTTGTTAAAAATGCAATACAATTCTTTGACTCAGGACCACATAACTAAACAAAAGGAAAAAAATGGTCACAAATTAATTTTAGTTTGGGATACATGGTAGGTGATATTGATAAAAATAGATCAAATTTGAAACCTTCACAACCCATCAGTCAGCAATTACACTGGGAAATGTAATGCTGATAAACATTTTTAAGTAACACCAGTTAACTTTGGCAGCCCCAAAAATACTAAAAATAAAAGTTAAACTCTGAAAACAAAAAAATAAGAGATAAAATTAGAAAAACTAAACTGGAAATAAAATGCAGTAAAAAAGAGGATTTTTGTCGGAAACAATCAGAAATTCATCATTAAAAGGATTTTTTAGAAACATTTTTTGTACTGAAGTAATTAAGAGCTTTAACTATAAAGCTTCTTG
>NW_015531659.1:0-531 GCF_001515645.1 Sinocyclocheilus grahami
TTTTTTTTTGCTTTTTAGCATTTGCCTATTTTGACTTTTGTGACTTTTAATTTTTTGTCGTGTATATATGAACTCATGGATGCACCTGACCTTCTGCTTTGCTGTAGTTTAGCTGTTGTCAAACTTTTTTTGTCCCAAGTCACACCTTTGTGATTGTAAAATTTTTACTTTTTTTTACTTTGCAACTTTTTACATTTTTGAATCCTGAAAGTTGCAATCTAAAAAAAGCATCATTAAGCTTAATTGATTTCTGTCTTTCTGAGACAATGTTGCAGTGTAAATTAAACTTTATAAATAAAAGGACATAAGTCAAATGTTGAATTGCAGTGTTTGATTCATCCTTAGTAAAAGCACCAATATGTTGTCAAGTGGACTTACAAGACAAATGTCTTAAATGTCATTGTGTCATTATTATTAAATCAGTTGGTGTCAGTTGTAAAGTCAAGTCAACTTCTTTACAGCGTATTGTATACGCTTTATACAACACAGATTGTGAAAGCAGCTTTACAGTTTAAACAGGAAAGTAATGTC
>NW_015531660.1:0-531 GCF_001515645.1 Sinocyclocheilus grahami
AAAAAAAAAAGAAACTTATTTGATTCAAACAGTAGAAACATGGGCGCTGTTAACTTTAGACTGACCAGACTCTTATGAAAGGCAGGAAGGTGATCGATCAAAGGCCCTTTGTAAGTGATATTTATACTCAGAATAACAGGATGTGGATGAGAGTGATTTTGCATATGTGAAATCGGCATGCTGCTCATTTCTTCTTCCTTCCTTCGAAATAGGCCCTCCCTTTTAAACCACTATATACTGTATAAGTGCAGTGCCCATCTCAACTTTGTTGTGCACTCTTTGTTTGATCGATAATGTCATCTCACTGCAGTGGTGAGAGAGGCACTGAGAGTGTATAGCGTTTTCAAAAAATATCCCAGAAATAATACTGTAAAGCTGCTTCTGATGTTATTACTTTACAACAGAACTTGAACTTTGTTGTCGGAGGCACAATCAATAATAGTACATCAGAATGCTCAGTATTACAAAGTTTTGCATTGCATACTGTACATAAGAATTTTGTACACTGTAAAAAAAATTCCGTAAAATTTA
>NW_015531661.1:0-531 GCF_001515645.1 Sinocyclocheilus grahami
AAAAAAAAAAAAAGTATGAAATCATTAATTCTGCTATGATACTTCACTGCTACTAAAACAAAAGCAATAAGTGTTTTTGACCGGTTTAAGGATTACAAGATGGATTTCTTGACTTGTGAAGAGAAGGACCCACTGTATGCCAAATACAGCACTTTTCCCGGATGGCATTCTTCACACATGTGAGTTCATACAGATATGTCATTGAAATGTTTGTCACATTCTTTGAGTTTGTCATTTAGTTTGAAAAGAAAATCAGGAGTTTCAAAAGGTATCCACTTTGCACAAAACTGTCTATAAAATAGTATAAAAACGTGGCAGAACAGAGATTGATTTTATAAGATGTTGACATGCACACAATTGGGATATTTGAATTATGGTTATATAATTTGCATTCATATTCTAAAGATAGCATTATTGAGAGGATAAGACAATAAAAATATATTTGAAATTACATTTACAACGGACTACTTGGCTCCTGGCTTCATGACTTATGAACTGAAATGATGACTTATGAATTGAAATTGAATTTTC
>NW_015531662.1:0-531 GCF_001515645.1 Sinocyclocheilus grahami
CGGCTGGAACTAGACTTGTGGCTTCTTATGGGAGAGTTTATTCAACTGGAAGACAGTTTAAGAGACAATAACAACAACTTTCTCATCAATATTTAGCACACAAAGACCTGTTGATTGAGTTTGGAGTTGAGAGTCCAAAAAGAAAAGGTAAGAACTGCACAGCGTCCAGCTAGTATAGTTTTAAAGGAATTACACGTTTGTTTAATTCACGCATTACATACTTCTTGTATGTATTGAACAAAGAGTATAGGTGCTACAGGACACAGTCTTGTATTTGTTCTTCAAAAGTACATTTAGGAAGTAGTAGAGAAAAAAATGCAGAAACCAGAGACCAATAGACCTCAAACTGGCAAGATAAATTGTTATTTTATATGCATTTATATATAGACTTGTGAAAAATAAGCCACAAAAACCTAATGCATGGTTTTCAAGAAGAAAATGGAGAAACCATAGGAGGTGCAAGGAACACTCTGCAGGCAATATATGAAAAAAAATTGAACATTTAGGACTGTGTGATGCATGTGTTTTACG
>NW_015531663.1:0-531 GCF_001515645.1 Sinocyclocheilus grahami
AAGAGAAATGAAAACTTGAAATCGCATCATATGACCCCTTTAAACCTTATTTGAGATACAAAGGATGTCCCGCACTTAGCCACTAGATGGCGACGCTAGCTCATGCAGTGCTGTCTGAAGCAGTTTATGCATCTAATAAATGCATTTGAAAACGCAGCATTGTGCAGATTTAGTAGTTGCATTCCTGTAAAATGAATATATTTTAAGAAGAACTTTAAATAAACATGAAAAGAGGGCTTAGACGGCAGTGTTCCATGAGTTTGTCTTTGTAAAAATGATAAAAGTGTTGTTCAAGGTGTTTGATCAGCCATTGTTCGGTTTCCCGCATCGAACAGTGTTCAAGCTCCCCACAGCCAATCAGATGTGAAGATCTTCATTTACGGGCCGTGTCATAATTGGCCACAAACCAATCACACGTCTCCTTGATGGCTGGAAAAAAGCAAAGCTTCTGTAAAGATTCTTCTTTTTACCACTATTGGAAAAACATTTAGTAATTGCATGTGTGTGTGAATGATCACCAGCTCTGAACGG
>NW_015531664.1:0-531 GCF_001515645.1 Sinocyclocheilus grahami
TTTGATGATTGACATTGTCATTATAATTGTGCAGCTCTGATTAGATAAACCAAGAGATCCGGATTGAATCAGACTGAGAACAGTACACTCCAGAACCGAATCCAACCACATTTACACTCAGATTAGAGCAGAACCTGGATCTGATGTGAGTTAAAGTGACTTTGACATCATTAAGTCATCCAGTCAGTGATCAAACTGTGGGTCTTGAATGAATCAGAATGAGCACTGAAGCTCTCTGAGTGTAAATGAGCTTGTTTACATCAGTATGTGTGTTGTGTAAAACAGGTAAAGGTCATCAGGATGATGATAAGATATGCTGAACAGAGTGCTTTGATTGCGTCTCATTCTGTTGTGTTGTTATGTTCTTTCTCTCTGCAGTCATACACAAGTTTGACTACGTCTTCGCCGAAAATGGAACCGTGCAATACAAAGATGGCAAACTCATCTCCAAACAGGTGATTGACTATGTGTGTCTGTAGATCCTGAAAATATTAAAGGCGTCATATGATGCGATTTCAAGTTTTCCTTTCT
>NW_015531665.1:0-531 GCF_001515645.1 Sinocyclocheilus grahami
CAGGGCCGTGGAGAGCTGGGTCGTGGCCAAGCGGTGGCACAGCACGCCAGCGCCTCCTGGCCGACTCTCTGATTTGCACTAATGTCCTCAGGAGACCGAGCAGAGACCACTGTCAACTGGCCCGGGAGGCCGGCCAGATTGAAACCCCTGCCAGCACGTTTGAAAGGATAGCAAATCATTTAGCCACCCTGATGGCACATTAGCATTTTTTTCAGGCGACGCACTGGCATGGAATAACTCCACACTATTAAACTCCCTTTGAAGTCGAAGCTCGCAGGGTAGCACTGTAAAATACATATAAATAAATAGGAAAGACATTCGAAAGGAGCTCAAAAAGAACCGAATCATAATGCACAAAAAAAGCTTTGGCTAATTACAGCGTGCCTAACATTGTTTGCCATCTCTCACAGAGAAGCATTCTGACTCCCAAAGCGCAACGCCAAATCTGAAGTGAACATTTTTCAGCACAACAATGCTGAGAACACAGATGCTGGAAACTGGGAAATAAAAGAATGAAGGACATGTAACAAT
>NW_015531666.1:0-531 GCF_001515645.1 Sinocyclocheilus grahami
CATTAGATAAAACTTAAAAAGAAAATTTCAGAGAGGACATGTAGGTCAGGCCAACAAAGATAATGCTACAGTACATGTATTCTATTCATGGTTCACCTTTAACCGCTGTAACATTTAAAAAATAAATGTTATAATTATTACAATTATAATTATGTAAATGTGTTACAATTATTTATTTTTAAAGATTTATTTTTGGCATTTTGCCTTTATTACAACAGGATAGTGTACAGTAGAGCAGACTGGAAGTGAAGTGGGGGAGAGGGGGCAAGATCAGGAAAGGTCCTCGAGCCGGGATTCAAACTCTGGATGCCTGAAACGCAACATGCTATATGTCGACGCACTGCCCACTAGGCTTTCAGCACAGACAATGTACAAACTTTAACAGGATTCATAACAGGATGGAAACAATGAAATTAACAATCATTAACATGATAAGAAATAAAATAAATTAACAGAATTTCTGAAAGGAAAACAGCATGAAAAAAAATCAACAGGATTCCTAACAGGATGGAATGTAACGGTGAAAAAAAA
>NW_015531667.1:0-531 GCF_001515645.1 Sinocyclocheilus grahami
ATGAGCGCTCGCGCTGTTCACTTTCGCTCTCGATTTGGCTGTCACGCGTACAGTGCTCTGTGTAAAGGGAGAACATCTTACAAGTTCAGATATTTGTCAATGAGCTCAGAATCGTTTTATGCATGCTCAGTGGTGTAGTGCAGGGAATATTCAGATATACGGCGTATATACCCACTTCTTTATCAGTCGACTTTGCGTATCTAAATCCCCTCTGATGCGCATTCAGTAGAGTCCTGCATTAGCCAAAATCATGACAGTCCACCACATGAGTAGCTAATCAAATCGCATGTGAATAAATGCAAATATTCCCTAAAAGCACCCAGTAAAGACAGTGATGCGGTCAGGACGCGCCGGCTTCCCTCTAAATATGATTGATGATTGAGCCCGTTTTGTCCCGAGACTGACAGAGATGCTGCCTCTTCAACTACAGCTTCGAATGAAGACATCAGCCAAAGTGAGCACTCTTTAATAACAGGACCAGTGCTCGAAATGTGCCGGACACTCCGTTACGCATTACCGGCACTTCTATAT
>NW_015531668.1:0-531 GCF_001515645.1 Sinocyclocheilus grahami
AAGTTTTGGCATTGAAATCTTTTTGGCATTTAAAGGGGAAAATTCTTATATAAGAATGGAAATTCATATATAAAACTAGAAAATATAGGAAGCTTCATATATAGAAATGGACAGGTACTATGCCATATTTCCCACACCCAATTTCACAAGAAATTTTAGAATAAGGCATCCGTTTGAAAAATACCAAATTTTATAATCAGGATTGAATGATGTATTATTGGATATTTTGTACTTTCTTACTATTGTTTGGGTATTTATATATGACAAAGAAATACTGGATACTGTGGGACCTTTTTTAATTAAATATGTACATTACATTTTCATATTGAATCATAAAATAAAAATAAAATAGGTAAAAACAATGTGTACAGTTCACTAAATACATTTCAAATCGCCTTATATTAACTCAGGTAAGTAGTATCTGTATTCTATCATCTCTTATTAAAATGTATATATGGTAAAGTAAAATTATCTGTTGAACTTTGAGCTTTAGACACCCTAATACACAAACTGATTATTGTGTATTTCCTT
>NW_015531669.1:0-531 GCF_001515645.1 Sinocyclocheilus grahami
TAATTAAGTGAATTCTTAGCTTACCTTTAGACTGAACCCTGCAGCATACGTTTTAGTTGGACACATTTCTCTCCGACCCCACGACCCCCATCTCCCTCCATTCGGCACAGCCAGCTCTGATCTGTAATGTCTGTCGATGCTTCGCTCAGAACGTGTTCCTGTGGACTCAACACTCACCTGCAGTCCAGTAATGACTAGCAGTGAAAACATCATGGAAATGAACTGATGCATTGCTGCAGCACTGGCCTGATGGATCAAAACACTGATGAAACTGATTGTTTGGTTTGTAAATCAAAACTACTCAAAGGAACAGTTTCTTCAAATCCAGAACAAGAAACCTTTCTGAACTGTCTGTGGTTTGTCAACAGGATCTGATTCTTTCAGAGCTGCTTCAGAATGCATTTATACGGTTTATCAATATTGTGATATCTGGTTCTAGCCAATCAGCAGCCAGTTTCATTAACAAGGTTCGGGAGGAGCACGATGAGATAATCAATCAATTCGGCACAGGTGGAGCTCGTTAGTTAATCA
>NW_015531670.1:0-531 GCF_001515645.1 Sinocyclocheilus grahami
TGCCTTATGCTACGTAGTCACAAAGCACAAAACTAGAGACATAGCATAGCAACTAAAAATCTTTGCAGAATATCTGCACAGCAATACACTTCGTTGAGATGCCAGCAAGAAACAACTGATGCAAACTTGACAGTATCTCACCAGTTCAGTGTTTTAAGCAGCTGGAGCGAGCTAACTGCTAAGAGTGTCAACTTTGCAGTGGGCGGATTTAGTGTTTATTTGGAACTCTTCTTTTCAAGGGTCAACACAGTAGTGCTCACACGGTTGAAGTCTCACTGGGCTCTGTGGATGCCGTCAGTGGAGATATCCACCCCATTCTATCACTCCGGGGTGTGCTAGTCTGCCAGACGTTGCAGACTGTTTCACCCACTGATGATGAACGTGGTGTTAGCCGTAAACCTACACAAAGCCATCATTGCTCACATCTCAGCCAGCGATCCGTACTGCCTGCAACCTTACCCAAGATGTCTGGTGTTTGTATAGCTGTATTGCCCTAAACCATTCTATAATACCATTGAGGTATTAAACAAA
>NW_015531671.1:0-531 GCF_001515645.1 Sinocyclocheilus grahami
TCTCCTGATAGTCAAACCCTGACAACACTGGAGATTCAAGCCGCAATGCCTCTTTTCCGTTAGCGTTCTCCATGGCCCCTTTCTCCAGCTGGTTCTCCTCTGGCATGGTGTTGTCCAACTCCGATATGATTCCTGGTGCTTCTTGGTGACCTGGCGGAGAGAGAGCCTGCTTGTCTTGTCCTTCCTGACTTTCTTGTTGCGGTTGCGGAGCCTTGGACGTCTCGGACTCCAAAATATCATCTTGCATGTTAGAGTGGGTCGTCACAGCTGGGAAAAGCCAAGCAGACCCAACACTTCCACCATTGGTAGTGTTGTTGCTGCCGACGAAAGCCGGGGGGCTTGGAGGTGCTGTCTGGTGGTGAACCGGATGCTGCAGGTGTGGATGAATTCTTACCGGAAAAACTGATTTGTTTGCAGCGTTGTTTTTAACCAGAAAGCCGTAATCCCCCATTTATGTAGCCTAATCGAGTAAATCTTCACTTGTGTGTAATTCCCTCAGTTTCTTTTAATACCCTTGTGTGTGTGTGTGTG
>NW_015531672.1:0-531 GCF_001515645.1 Sinocyclocheilus grahami
AATTATTATAATGACAGATGACTGCTACAAACTTAAACACTGTGAATGATCAGGTCAAACATTGTAGATTGTTTCTGCTCTTTCTACCTGTCTTACATCTTCAGTTCATTGAGATTTCTTATTCTAAACAAAAAAAGCTGAATAATATAAGACTGTGTAGCATGTTTTCTGTTCATATGAATTGTAACACCAATAACATTCAGTTGCAATAGCTTTTGTTCTGTTTGCAGTCTCTGTGGAGTTTTATATTCTTTCTGTGAAAGATCTTGTTGCCTAAGTTTGTGGCAGTTGAGTTTGTGTCATTATGTTCAGTGTTGAGATGTAAAAACTTCGGTTGCGTGTATATTTTAAGATGCCAAATCTCAATATGTAAATTAAAATCCCATAACATGAATCCAAAAACATGCTTCCTTGTTTGTCTGAGCTGTACTGAAACAACCTACCTTGGTGTTCCTGTAGCTAAGCAGATCGAGTACAGCTCATAGTTTCTCATCAATGGTACTACAATTACACTGAATAGCTTCTTCTCCT
>NW_015531673.1:0-531 GCF_001515645.1 Sinocyclocheilus grahami
AATAATAATCAGGTTTTGCAGAGTTACAAAATACAGTTACATTGTTTAGAATTGATCAAATCTGAGTCTTAATATCTAAAGCTGATTTTGTAGTAAATTGATCTTGTTTCAAAGATATTTAAAAGGAAAACAAGAATATGATTTTATTACAGGGCAAATACTGCTGTTTATTATTATGTGTAGTTTGGGAAACTACAGTTTGATCCCAGCCCTGGTGTGTTTGAGCAAAGCATTTACCCTCAGGTGCTCTGAATTATTATTTATTTTAAAATTAAATCAAAGATTTTTATTTTATTTTTTTCACAAATTTCTGTCTTTTATTTTATGTTATACCGTGCAACGTAATACCATGCCTTCATAATGTTTTGCTACTTTTTAAATACCTTTTATGTTTGGATTTTATTGTTTTACCCTCATCCCAGACCCAGATGTTTAAAATATGAAAATTCATCATATTCATAATTTATTCCTAACGAGAAGTAAAATAAACACGAACATGTAGTGTTTATGTATGTGTGTGTGTGTGTGTGT
>NW_015531674.1:0-531 GCF_001515645.1 Sinocyclocheilus grahami
AAAAAAAAAATCTTACCCAAGACTTTTGAAGTGTAGTGTAGATTTGGCATATTCATATAGAATTGATTTGATGTGACAGAGACAGAAGTGTGTTATTTCAGTACTCACTGGAAGTAGAGCGTTAAGTCTGTGGCCAGTATGGATTGTTTTAGGAGCTGCATGAGTTCTCCATACTCATGTGACGACAGATTAGAGAAAATATTGTGACCCTAGAGAGACAAAGAAAAAATGTAAATTGTTAAACAAAAATATTTTCATTCATTTAGGCGTCCTTAAGTATGGTTCTGCCCTGCAAAGAGTATATATCTGCACTGATGGCGTTTCATGGTAAGTCAGCTGGCTCAGTGTGGCCATGTATTTTTATCTTACAGATACAGGTACTTTTCAGGATACATTTCCATATAAAGTGGGTTTGTGTATGAATATATAACCATTACTTAACATGTAACTTTGAATTCAAGCCACCCACGCATGCTTACATCAGAGCGCCTGATTAAAATAAACTGATATTTAAACACGCAAAAAAAAAAA
>NW_015531675.1:0-531 GCF_001515645.1 Sinocyclocheilus grahami
GCAGAGGTAAATTGTTAGTCACAAGGTGATTTTTATTATTTTTTTAAATAAAACTTCCTTTTTGTAAATAAATTTGACAGAAAACTAATACTGAGGAAATAATCAGTCAGACCTGACTTTGTTTGAAAATGACTCAAAATGTTGTTTGAAAATGCTTTATGCTAAAAAATAAAAAAAACTGTATTTTGTATTGACAATAAAAAATCTGTCTTTAGAAGAACTGCCAAAGTCTGGATGCAAATCTCGCATCTGTACATAGTAAAATAGAACACGATTTTCTGCTGAGTCTGTTGCCTTCTTCTTCCACACTTTGTTGGTTTGGTACTCATGATGGTGAACAAGTAAGTAAAGTTGTGTGACCTTTTTTGTTTTGCATTGTCTAGTTTGTTTTTCGTGACTGAAATCTTCAAAGTTTGTAATGAAGATGGTTTGACTTCTTCAAAGCCAAACTAAATGACCTTCTAAATGGAGTCTGAGTACAGCAGCGCACTCTTATAATAACTGTCTTTGCTCTTTAGGAAGGACAGTGGT
>NW_015531676.1:0-531 GCF_001515645.1 Sinocyclocheilus grahami
ACAGCCGAGCTCCTCCGCGCGCCGCGCGCCCCCGCTTCCTGCGCATGCTCGTGGAGGTCGGTTATTTAAGACGCGACGCTCCCTCTAGCGCAGCACGAGCGATGGACAGACAAAGCGACGGCGCAGTGAAGAGAAGATCACCTATTTTAGTAGGATATTGCTGTACGAGTCTGGTTAAAAGCGCTGTAAAGGTGTCTTGTTTGACACTGACGGACCGCGCGAGAGCAGGCACGCGCAGCAGCTCGTTCCAAATATAGCGCGTGGCCTGTGTGATATGCGCGCGACCGCCCATTCCTTCAGGAAGGGTCCCAAATTAACTTTACGCCACACGCCTTCCAAAGGCCAGCTGAGAAATGTCTTCAATATTGCTCGAAATACGTAGTCATTAAACCGGTTTTAATATTATTTCGTTAATTAAAATTAACGACAAATAAGTTCAGTGCAGAATTATCGTTAAATGAACATTACTATTACACCCAGACACACACAGACAGACAGACGCACGCACGCACACACACACACACACACACA
>NW_015531677.1:0-530 GCF_001515645.1 Sinocyclocheilus grahami
AAAAAAAAGTCCATTAGCTAAGCTACATTATGAGCCATAAATGTAAACTATTTATAGACCACTTTCAAAATTCAAAATTAAATTTAGATTTCATATGAGATTGCTAAGAGTAAGAAAGCAGTACAGTTGCATTTTTGCTAGGCTATAGGATCCCTTTCACGTTATTTGCATTTGCTTATATTGCTGTTTCACTTGTATAATTATCAGGCTTTTATAGTGCAAAACATACTTAAAACTAGGCTATTGCCATTTAAGTTATGTTAATACAGAACGTTAAATGGGGTGATACATTAAATAACAAAGCATATATTATATGCAAATATTAAACACTAAACATTAGTTTAATAAACAATAGTTTAGTATTAAATATTAAACAGTGAATGAATGTAGAAGACAAGATAAAATAATTTTAGCAATGAAAACAATACAATGCATATACAAATAATTTGGTATGTATAATATGAAAACAAATCATTATGTATTGTTTTTTGACGTATGTATGCATTTGTTTGCTTAAAAGTGAACGTCCA
>NW_015531678.1:0-530 GCF_001515645.1 Sinocyclocheilus grahami
AAAAAAGGGGGCAGAATATCATGACTAAGTGATTAATTTAATACAAGTAGGGAATAAATACACAACCCGAACTTTAAATCTCACTAAATGCGCAATAACAATATTAATGGTCAATTTCAGATTATGTCAAACAACTCTACAGGATGTGGTCAATGGAGCTCAAAGAGACAAAATAAAAAATAAAAAACATAAAAAATCAGGCAGTATGAAAAGAGAAGTTAAAGAAACACAAACAATGCGCAAACTTGAGTCAAGTCAGTTCTTCAGTGGATTCCATTCAAGTTTGGAATGAGGGAGAGATGTTGTTAATGCTGTTGTTCCAGGGCCTAACTGCAGTGAACACAAGATGCTAAAAAGACACCACAAGAACCAAGACAATCTGCAGTCCTTTAAATCAGAGAACAGATTTATTTTTACTAGCATTCAGTAAGTAGACGACCTTTATCTTAAAGCAGTTCTAAACATAATTACAGGTCTGGTTTGTTTAGACCAGGGCTGTCCAAACTCGGTCCTGAAGGGCCGGTGTCCTG
>NW_015531678.1:19866-20246 GCF_001515645.1 Sinocyclocheilus grahami
AAAAAAAAAAAAAGTTTTAAAATAAAAGTGAATAGGTCTCTAAACGGGGACCACTCCCATTCTACAGGAATTATAAGCAACATGGCACTTTAAAAAATGACATTGCAGCAAATGTGTTTTCATGTTTAGTCACTAGGGGACGCTCCAGGAGCGAGACCAGCGTCCAATGAGAGGTCAAAAAACGTGTCTGAATCTATATGTTCTGAATCCAGTGTAGTCAAAATACTAAATGTAGTTTCATATGATTTTAAACCATAATCAAATAATAAGACACACAATACAAAATAATAAAGAATAAAAAAACGGCACAACAGTGTTGTCCCCTCAGAAATGTAGGCTAGCATTAGTCCTATATAAAAATAATTCAATTCAATAAAAAA
>NW_015531679.1:0-530 GCF_001515645.1 Sinocyclocheilus grahami
AAAAAAAAAGAACAAAAAAATGAACTATGTACAACAGGGGCTTGAGAAACGAGTCGTCTGGATAGCGTGCTCCCCTGCCCGCTCCCTTAATTGCTCTCTTCTCTCTCTGGACTGAAACTCATCCTCCCATTCCTCTGCTGGAGGAAGTACAGCAGTGAGACGGTGCCCCAAGGCCCTTTCTGCTGTCCTCTTTACATAACAGTACCTTCACAGAGAAAGAAAGGAAGTGTGATTCCTGATGAAAGACAAAATGTGGCTCTGTGCCCACATCACTAAATGCCAACTGCTACATACTGTTAGCAGAACGGTAGGAGGTCTATAGATATGCCTGCAACAACCTTGCAGACATGCTGTTCTTGACGAAAAGCTTATTTGGATTGTCCATTCAACATGTAAATGTAGTGATTAATTACAGAAAATAAGTATGTTCCACAATATAAAATTAACCCTGTAAAAGCGGACATATGAAATAATATTCAGGGGAAAAAAATAAAATTTTAACAGTTTATTGAACCTTTAGAATTATTATT
>NW_015531680.1:0-530 GCF_001515645.1 Sinocyclocheilus grahami
TCTTCAGCAGAGCCACAAACTTCTGCTTGATGTTCGGTTGCTGGAGAAAAAGAGCAATAAAACATCTACAGCACAATTCAGATCAAATACTGCATTAAACCTGTCAGTATAAAGCTTAATGTCTTTTTTCAGTCTTAAAGCACACTGTGAATGATTCATCTGAGCATGCAGTTATGAAGGAAAAATGAGATGAAAAAGATTCCATAAAAATGTAGGATTTCTTTATTTGAAGTAAGATAAAATGCTAGACAAGTGGCCTCTTTAATGATAATAGTGTGTGTTAAATGGAGCTCAGTGCGGTCGTTCATATTCATTAACGCAGCGATGCAGTGTGTGTCTTACTCTAGTAATGGAGGCACTTGAAGTAAGTTTGCGTCGGGGTTTTTTCTTCCTCACCTCGTCCTCTTCCTCATCTAGATACTGAAACACACACATAAGCCATTAAACACTCGTCGTGTGTGTGCATGCAGCCCTAAATGCCCCAAACACACAGACACACACACAGACAGACACAGACACACACACACACA
>NW_015531681.1:0-530 GCF_001515645.1 Sinocyclocheilus grahami
TATATATATTATTTTATTTTTTTTCAGGATTATTTGATGAATAGAAAATGCAAATGAAAAGCATTTTTGAAATTAAAATGTTTTGTAACAATGTCAATGGCTTCTTCATTCATTCATATTTAATTAATAATACATTTTATAATTTAATTATAATTTATGCATTTAGCAGACAGCGACTTACAGTGCATTCAGGCTATCCGTTCGTCTGACCATCCATCCATCTCTTATTGTTTGTTTATTTGTGACATCTTCATAAGGTTAAACCACACTCTTAAACTGTCCCTTTGCTGGAAAGAAATTAGCTTAAAACATATGATTTCAGACCCACTATTTATACTAAAATATGTCTATAAGTATTTAAGAGAAGCTTAAAAGCAGATGAGCAGGTCCATCCTCCTCATGACAAACATTAGCAAGCTTATTAGATTACCAAGAGACACAAGCATAGTTCAGACTGGGAAAATTGGCCAGGACATACCATATAAAGGATTCCTCCATATATATTCATTTAGCAGCCTTTGAAAGAGTAG
>NW_015531682.1:0-530 GCF_001515645.1 Sinocyclocheilus grahami
AATAATCTTGTAATTATCCTGTAATAACATAATATTGCCATAAGATCTTATCTGAGAGGTATTGAGACCCGCAGGTATCGATCCACAGCAATAGCCAGGAGGGACAGCACAGACGCTTGGGTCAGCACCAGCACCACACAGCTGACTGCCAGACAGGCCTGGAACGGGATCTCCACCCACCCGTCCACCAGCACAGCCAGGGGCACTGCCACCTCCCCCACCAGGAAATCAGCCACGGCCAGAGACGCCACGAAACAGAAGGTAGGCTGACGGAAGGTCTGCCTCAAACACATGGCCCAAACCACCAGCACGTTCCCCAGGCAGCATGCCATGGCGATGATGAGCTCCAGAGAGGTGTAGATCAGCCAGGCCATGAGGAGAAAACAATACGAGGCACACGAGCAAACAGAACACAGTCTCAGTTGAGAAGGAAAAATCTGAAGATGGCTATGAAGAAGCCTGTGACCATCTGGTCTACTCTCTTCCACACACGCATACACACACACACACACACACACACACACACACAC
>NW_015531683.1:0-530 GCF_001515645.1 Sinocyclocheilus grahami
AAAAAATACATAAATCTATAAATAAAATTTATAATAATAATAATAATAATTTAGATCCTCTACTTGTATAAAAATAAAAGAATTGGGTCTTATTTCAAAAGTACATATAAAACGATATATTAACAAATAAAATGTACAAAGTATAAATATAAAAAATGTACTAATAAAATAAAATGATTTATATTCTCTAATTGTATAAAAACTAAGATAAAATATAATCTACATATTTTGTTTCAAAAGTATATAAATAATATAAAATGAACAACACAATCTATACACAAAATGATTTAGAATCTCTAATTGTATAAAAATAAAATCGAATTTAGATCTCTTGTTTCTAAGGCACATAAATATAAAATAATATTATGATAAACTAAAAATATAAATACAAATAAATGTATTTAGATCCTCTAACTGTACAAAAGGTCAATTAAAATAAAAATGTTGATCTCTTGTTCCTAAAGTATAAAAATATAAATACAAACGAATGTAAAAATAACAAAAATTCAAATATAATTAAACTGTAGATT
>NW_015531684.1:0-530 GCF_001515645.1 Sinocyclocheilus grahami
AATATATATATATATATGCATTAATTTATATATTAATTTATAATTTAATTATATATTAATTAATTTATATTTATTTTATATATATTATATGTATAATATATATTATAAATATATATTATATTTATTATTTATAATAATTATTTATATATATAATTCATTTAATATAATTTTATTAATATTAATATGATTAATATTAAAATATACTGTTTGTGTGTGTGTGTATATTTTTTATAATTTAAATATTTATATGTAATTAAAAAAAAAATTATATTAATGTATTACAAGCTGCATGCATAATAATGATAAAATAATTGGCAAAATCCGTTAAAATTGTTTTAAAACTATTCTAAATTCACCTGGAGTGTTTAATGTGTCACTCTGTAGGAAAAGTATTTCATGTCAACTTCCCATATCTGCATCACCCATAAATATATTGGCATTGCTGTGTTGCTGTGTGTTTTTGTAGTTGTGATAATGATTGTACCCTGCAGTCATGTGGTGGGCCATGATGAGGAGCAGACCGTAGTGAA
>NW_015531685.1:0-530 GCF_001515645.1 Sinocyclocheilus grahami
TAAAAGCAGTCCAATGGGTGCTGGCATTGAGCGATCCATCATAAAGTAAAATGAGAGAGAGAAGAGCAGATTATGCATCATTCCTTTCATTCATTCTTTTTTATTTTGCCCTACCAGAGTTAAACCTGAATGACGTCAACGGTCGCCATCAGGTAACGAGATGCTGTTCCCAAGGCTGAACTCTGATGATGGAGTCCATTGTGAATGAGCCTCATGATGACCTCCTCTCTCTTTGACCACTGGCTTCCGCTACAGATTTTTGGAGGTTTCCATTGAGATGATGCTACATAAATATAGGCCCAAAAGGAGGGGGTGGACACACTTGGACTGGAAGCTTTACCTCCAACAGGCACGGCAAGCCTCCAGCTTTCCCCGCACTCCTCACCTCTGTTTCTCCAGCATGCAACAGCTACAGGTAAGTCTCCAACGCCATTCTCACAAGACTTGCCTCACAAGATCATCTAGGACCCAGAACTAGGAAACTACACTTACTTGGATTGAATCACGTTTTAGATTTAAATGATTACATT
>NW_015531686.1:0-530 GCF_001515645.1 Sinocyclocheilus grahami
ATTTTCAATTAATATTTAGTTTAATTAGATTTAAACATATTTTTTCAGATATTAATATAATAATAATTATAGTAATAAAGCAGCTACAATAATAATTTATATCGTTCTTATTGCTATCATTTTTATAAGTTAAAATTATAATTCAACTGTAGGAAATTATGTAAGTAAATTATATAATAACTTATTAATTCAAAATTTGTATTAAATTACAGTAAATAAATATATGCATAAAAATATAATAACATCCATTACTTTTATTATTAAAAACAGCATTTTTTCCTCTTATATAATTTTAAAATACAATTAAATTGTAATATAATAATATAAATAATTTAATTCTAATAAATTAAATTGTGTAATATGTTGAATTTCAATAAAATATTATAGAAATTAAATACATTAAATACAAATACAACAACAACTACTTTTATTGTTAAATAATAGCAACAATGGTTTGTATTATTATTATTTTTAATAAGGCATGTTTTGAAATACAATAACAACTACTTTTATTATATAATAGCAACAAT
>NW_015531687.1:0-530 GCF_001515645.1 Sinocyclocheilus grahami
ACACTTGGGAATAAACTTCTCCATCAGGCACACTGTGGCATGCCCTGCAATGTCACTGTGAAAGAAAGAAGGATTATTCAATACTATTTAAATGTAAATATATGTTTTTAAATGTTTTGTTTTAAATATTTTTAAAGTACAGAATAAAGCAATCATGCTTAATTAATTGAACACTTAATTTAATAAATTTTACCCAAAGTTGACAACTCTGGCATGCTGCAGTCCAAGTCCCACAAAACGGAATAGAATGTTCCTCAGGACACGAGGCAGTGGATTCTGGAAAGTGATTTTGACTGACACTTCTTGACCCACGACAGCATCACATACGGGCTGAGAAGAACCACACACAAGACACAATTTAGCATTAAATAATTTCAACTGATCAAAAAATTAAGCAGTTAAACTGTAATTTTAAAATCACAGTGTGTGCGCAGTCTGAAGCTGTACTGTGTGGCCAGAACCTGCTTAGTCTGAGCCACATGTCGGAAGATGTTGAGCATCAGTGAGGCGTGATCCACCAGGTGTTCCTT
>NW_015531688.1:0-530 GCF_001515645.1 Sinocyclocheilus grahami
CGCCTCCTTTATACCAATCAGATAGAGCTCTGTCTCTGCAGATAACATGGAGGGTCAACACTTCGGATGGATTTTCTGCCCGGCTCTTGTCTGGAGAGAAACAGACAGGTTTGGAGAGAAATTCAGCTGTGCATCGGTGCAAGGCCTGTCAGACGGAGCTCGGTTGGCTTGGTGCGAGGCGATCGCGGACCCTCGGGTGCGATTCTCCATTAATGCATTTTCTGTGTCGCTTCTGTTCTGTCGGAGGCAGAGATTGCGTTGAATGGGGACACGTGTTATTCTGAGCGGCATGCATTTCCTCATACACACATGCCTTGGGCGAACACACTCCGAGCGTGATTTCTGAAGGCTTAGTTTGCAGATTTAACTTTATGTATCTCGAGATGTGCTCAATCAGCGTGGCTCAAAGTTATAGTGGAGTACATTGAGTTGTGATGCTGTGGGATTCCTGTCACGAACTCTTCTGTTCCCTGTCTTTGAACTTGCTGGAAGCGAGAGGAACACACGTAGCCCATGGATCGATACTGAAG
>NW_015531689.1:0-530 GCF_001515645.1 Sinocyclocheilus grahami
TGAGACATCATCTGACTTAAATTTACTCAATTTACTATTGTGAAATGGCTGGATTTGTGCTAAGTGTCATCAGCTATTTAAAATGAACCATCACCTGACTACTATTTGGCAGTTTGGTGTTCACATGCCCAACTGCAGTTAACACCATTAGATTTGGGATAGAGGGAGGCACGAGAAGAGTTGCTGATTCAGCAGCAGCAGGCAAGATTACTCGTTTCCGGCTTTATGAACCTGTCTGCCATCAGTCTGCTGTTTGATTGTCTCTGGTCTAACTCATCCTCCTCGTCAGCTAATGCTGGTTACATATTCAGCACTTGCGCCGACAACTTTGTGCTAAAACCGTTCATGGTCTGTAGTCTACATATGTGGTCTGGCTGCCTGTGAGGACTTTTTTTACAACAAGAAGTAGTGTTTCCTCTGTTTCAGGAACAGAGTGTTTCTAAATATGAAAAAGCTGCTCTCTGGAGAGTCCTCAAGTGCACCTGCTGGGATTTTTCAACAGATGCACAGCTGCATTGAGTGCCTGACAT
>NW_015531690.1:0-530 GCF_001515645.1 Sinocyclocheilus grahami
AAAAAAAGATGTTGTGTTGCCTATGGTACACTGTACCATAGAGGGTTAAGGGAATTAAACAAGGGATCACATTTGTATTCCTCTTTTCAAAAGTGTATTTTGGTATGGAAAAGCCTAAAAGTGCCTACATTTTCCGTATGCGCACATCTATGAGAATATAATCTACCACCAATGTTTAGCAAGGGTGCTGTGTGTTCGCTGACAGAAAGCAGCACTCATGACTGAATTTAAGTGCAGAGAGAATAAAGAAGCCATAGTAGCAATCAGACAGACAGTTTTAATAGAGATTCTGAGGATGAAATGTTAGGCCAGCTTATGAAATTTTAATGTGGCTTTTAGGAAAAGGCTGAAAGGAGATATTATTAGCAAAATGTAAAAGTAACTTTTGGTGGAAATGAGCAGCCCATTTAATAACTCAGCTCAACGTACGGTGCATTTCCAGCTGAGTGATTTGTAAACATGCAGAAGTCTGTTAACAGCAGAACTGTAGTGTAATTGCTGTGTTGTTGCAAATAGCAACTTCCCACACA
>NW_015531691.1:0-530 GCF_001515645.1 Sinocyclocheilus grahami
AATTGCATAAGCAGTTATTAAAAGAGGTTGCATGCCTGTTTGACCCATTTGTCGTTAATGACTTCACAAATATGTAAAGAATAACGTCAACGGCTTTACAAATGTACAGGGTGAGTTGATTAGGCAACAGATCATCAACCAATCATAAACCTAACAGTTCTCAACTCATTAATTATTCATATGCTCTGTACAGTCACAGACTATTTCACACGCTTTTATCTTTCAGAGTCTGAAAGTTAAATGAAAATATCAAAGAGTTATGACAAATATTTTCACAATTGGATAAGTAGTTATTAAACTAGGCTGCTTGGCTGTTCCGCCAATCACTGACCTCATAAATATGTAAAATAGGAACGTAAACGGTTAACAAATAGCCTACTCAATACCCAGGATTAATTACTAACCCAGGATTATGATAAACTCACAAGTGCAGTAGACATTCATGCAATTCATGATTATTGGGTTATTGTGTACTTATTTTGCGGAGTTTGTTGTAACTATAAGGACATCTAGAGCAGGGGTTTTCAACC
>NW_015531692.1:0-530 GCF_001515645.1 Sinocyclocheilus grahami
AAAAAACCAAAAATAATTACAATGGGTTTTATCTCTGTGCGTTATCATAACCAAAACAGGATGCTCCATTATTAACACAATATGAAACTACTCATGTGATATTTTTTGACATTTCATGTAAACAAGACAAGCACCAACTCATAGCTCACTTTCTCGACATCCAGAGCTGGTTTGGCCCTCTACATCTTGATTTAGTACAGTGTAGGTAGCACTTTATTCAAATGTGAATAAATTAAAACTAAAATACATTTAAAAATGTAAGTTAACTGCAATAAAATGGTCACTGTAATATTTGTAAACTAAATTGTAACTTATTTTTTTCATTGATTTATTTAGCATTTAAACAAGATATATTATCACTGTTCTTCAACTTGAAAGCACCGGCATTTCCTTCAGTAACGTCTAAATCTAGTGAAAACAGTTAGTTCACTTGTTTTCTCCAATATTACATGAAGTAGCCTAATTTTGAGTAATAGGCATCTGATAGAACACAAGGTTAAACTAAATTATATTTCAGTGTAACTTCTGCT
>NW_015531693.1:0-529 GCF_001515645.1 Sinocyclocheilus grahami
CCTCGTCCTTGCTTTCAAATTTATCTCATAAATGCGATTTTGTAAAGTATAAATGTCTAATACGTAAAGTTCAGCAGCTACGTTGAACGTCACGTAACGTAATTAATATTCATGACGCACAACGTGCCATGTGCGTCGAGGAAAAGTGAAGCGAGGAGACGCAAACTAATCGCATTTGACAAAAATATTAGCTTTTGAGCCCTTACTATAAAACTTTCAAAGTTTGTTATTATATTTCAAGCATGATTTAAATGAGAGTATAAAAGTAATGTGACTTGTCCGTCACTTCTAGCTGCTGCAAGAAGTAAACGCCTGTGAAACACACTGTACTTGTCTTATGCAAGCAGGGAAAGTGCTGGAAACCAGTGCAGTGCCTCCTCTGGTCTGAAAACAACTGCAGCTAAAAAAAGACTGGACTGTTCTAGACTCAAATCTACTGAGCCCAAAACAAGTCACGTGACTGTTTGTAAATGTCACGCATGTTTCTCTTAAAGGGATAGTTCACCCAAAAATGAAAATGTGATGTTTA
>NW_015531694.1:0-529 GCF_001515645.1 Sinocyclocheilus grahami
GAAATTTTCTAATACAAATCTATTGCAAAGAAGCATTTCTATGCTATTTGCAAAGCTGCTTTCAGCATCAAGCTGAACTTTTCAAGATCACATGTCCTCATCACAAAGACAAGATGGTCTTTCTTTAGCGTATTGGCTGGGTCCACAACCATCATGCCTCGTCCCAGTTGACCTTGTACCTCCACACGTACAGCACACTGTAAACTCTCTGTGATCACGCTGCTGTCCACACAAGCTGCCACAGCGAAGGTGTCGTAGGGTACAAACCCGTGCCCAAAGAACAAATCTTTGTTGATGATGCGAGGTTCTCTGGAGTAGGCCCAGCACTCTGAGGTTATCTTCTTCAGGAATCGAGCAGCTGATGTATCCTGATTGACCAGCTCATCAAAACACTCCTGGAAAAATGTTAAGCACATAAATGAGTCAGGCCTAAAATATATTCATGTTAGAATGGATTTTGCTCACAGTGGGCAGCTCTTACCCAAGATAGTTTGTTTCCGCAAGTGAACTCCCAGGTTGCGATGTGTGT
>NW_015531695.1:0-529 GCF_001515645.1 Sinocyclocheilus grahami
AGGTGCTCAAGCCCCCTTTGATGTCTATGTGTGCACGTGCCTGGTCAGCACATAATGCTTGGAGGATGGGATAAATGCATTCTTGGGTGAAGTTTGCTCTATTTTCCCAAACTTACAAAGTATGGAATATAAAGTTCAGGCAGTTGCCAAAGTGAGGTCTACTTTCACATTAATAAAACAGCACTCAGAGTTTCAGAGTTTAAAAGAACATTTCTAATGTCAGAAAATTGCTTATGCTAGCAAATTTTAAGTAAATGTGAAAAGTCTTCTTAGACAAACAGCAATGGAAAAGTAAGGCTTTGCATGATTTCTGCCAGTTTAAATACTGAAATATAATCTATGAAATAGCATAAGGCATATTAGAAATTTCTTCAGAGTTCACACAATAAAAGTCCCCTGTGAAAATGTATTTTTCCTTATTTTTTGTTTGGGAATGCAACTACTAGGAGCCAGGACCGGACTGGGACGTAATTTCTGGGCCGGTAAATCTCACACTCATCCAGGCCACACAGAAAAAGAGGGGCCAAAA
>NW_015531696.1:0-529 GCF_001515645.1 Sinocyclocheilus grahami
ATCTCAAAATGGAAGTGTGCTTAATGGGTACACGAGCTTAATAGGAACATTTACCCTTTTTCTTTCTTTTTTTTCATATAATTTTTATTGTTGCAACTTGCAAATTGCATTTTTACTTTTTATACCACCCCACACACCCAGCCCCAACAAGGCAATCCCCAATTAAAACAAATGACATCTGAAGTAAAAAAAAAAAAAAAAAAAAAAGTGGAAATAAAAAACTGATAGCATGACTGAATGATAATGGAAAAATTTTAAACAATCACAAAAAAATGTATATGTATATGTAACTCCACTCAATCCACGTCTGAGGTTTGTAAATCATTAAAGAATGTGATAAATTGTTGCCATTTTTCAAAAAACAATTCACCCCCTAGCTCTGATATTTTTTTCAAGTTTTAAAAAGAAGGCCAGATCTTTGAGCCACAATGAAACAGAGGGGGGTTGTGGGGAGGTCCAAGACAACAGTATTCTGCGCCTAGCAAGATGCAAAAGCTACAACGTCAGCCTGTCTCCGGAACACCAAAGA